>NC_065537.1:69569760-69869760 GCF_932294415.1 Quercus robur
TAAAAATCCAAATAAAAGGCTTGAAGCCTAGCTTGACTATTCTATAGCAAGGACCTATTCCCAACCACAAACAATGTGCATTAATTAACAATATACAAAGCACATCACTTTTGAATGGAGTAGCAAGTCACATGAATTTATTTTGGCTACCAAAACAAAGAACAAGCCATAATAAACAATATTATGGCCAGGTGGTAGCTGACTTCATTGCTGAGTTCACTAACATAGAAGGCCAGGGGGCAAAAAAAGTCCTGCAGTGGAGCATCCACACAGACGGATCCTCCAATAAGCAAGCAGGCGAAGCTGGTGTGATACTTCATAGCTTGGAAGGAGATAAGATCGAATGCTTGGTCCGCTTGGATTTCCCTATGACTAATAATGAAGCAGAATATGAAGTGCTAATAGTAGGACTGGACCTCGCCAAGGTCGCGGGAGTTGAAAATTTAGTCATCTGCTGCAATTCCCAAGTAGTAACAAGTTAGGTCAACGAGGAATACGACTGAAAGAATGAACGAATGAAGAAGTACTTGGAGCAAGTGAAGGATCGGGTTAACAACCTCCAAGCAAAATTATTTTAAATCCCAAGGGAGGAGAATGAGCACGCTGACCGACTCGCTAAGGTTGCGTCAGTAGAGCACATGGTCATCCCCAGTCAGGCACTATCATTCGTTCAAAATTCACCACTAATAGAAAGCATCAATTTGTAGGAGGTAGGAATAGTAAACAATTGGACAACACCAATAACCTCTTACTTAAAGGATGGCGTGTTGCCAAATGGCAAGGAGGCTGCTAGGAAGTTGAAGGTTCAAGCTGCCTGCTTCGTCCTAATTAAAGACATCCTTTACAAAAGAGGCTTTTCTCGACCATACCTAAGATGTCTTGTCCCCAAGGAGGTAGACTATGTCATGAGGGAAGTCCTTGAGGGAGTCTGTGGAAACCACTCTGGGTCACGGTCGTTAGTACATAAGTTAGTCCGAGTAGGATACAACTAACCGACCATGCAGAAAGATGCCAATGCATATATCAAAGCTTGTGACAAGTGTCAAAGATTTGGCAACCTCATCAAGCAACCAACAGAGGAACTTAGCCTAATGATGGCCCCATGGCCATTCGCACAATGGGGATTGGATATAATGGGTCCATTCCCAACAACAACCAGATAATTGAAATTCCTAATAGTCGGTATAGACTACTTCACAAAGTGGATAGAAGCGGAAGCCCTAGCCAACATCACTGAAAAGAATGTGTGAAACTTTGTGTGGAAGAACATCATCTACAGGTATGGCATACCTAGGGTATTGGTCTCTGACAATGGGAAGCAGTTCGACAATGATGCATTCTGAGACTTTTGCTCACAACTAGGGATCAAGAACCATTACTCATCACCCGCCCACCCGCAGGCCAATGGACAAGTTGAGGTCACGAATCGATCCTTACTCAAAATCATCAAGACTTAGCTCAAGGGGGCAAAAGGTATATGGCCAGAGGAGTTGCCAAGCATCTTATGGCCATACAAGACAATGGCAAGGACGCCTATAGGAGAAACCCCGTTTCGGTTAGCATACGGAAGCGAGGCAGTTATCCTAGTAGAAGTAGGACTTGCAAGCTACAGGGTTGGGAACCACGATGAAAGCAAGCACAATGAAGCTATACGCCTGCAACTCAACCTAGTGGACGAAGAAAGAGCGACAGTTGAGCAAAGATTGGCATGGTACCAGAACCTTATGGCCAAACACCACAATTCCAAGTTCAGACACAAAAACTTCCTGGTAGGAGACCTTTTCCTAAGAAAGTTAATGGGCGCAACAAGAGACGCCTCCTAAGGAAAGCTAGGACCTAACTGGGAAGGACCGTACAAAATTACATAATGGCATAGGAAGGGAACCTACCACTTAGAGACACTGGACGAGCAGAAGTTGCTTCACCCGTAGAACACAAAGCACCTAAAGAAGTACTATCAGTAGGCCACTAGTAGTGGATGAGCAACGACACTCCTCATTTCCAATTTTTCTTTCTAGTTTAGTTTTTTATTATCTACGTTTCCTTTTATGCCCAAAGGGCAAGTTTTTTATTATTATTTCAAAAGAAAAATTCCTACGCATGAATTACCATTATAATAAGAGGAGTTATTCAGAATCACTGCATGTTATATTCCTACAGATAAGTCCACGAAATGGACGAATTCCAACTAAATATAAGGTCCATATATTGGACGGGTTCAACAATAAGTTGAATTACATGACGTCCATAGGTGGACGAACCATCCTAAAAGGATAATAAATATAAGGTCCATATGGGGGACGGGTTCAACAATAAGTTGAATAACATTACGTCCATAAGTGGACAGACAGATCCTAAAGGATAATAAGTGATGGAACACAAATCCGTCAGTGAGTGAGCAGATGGAATCACTCGTGGAATGTGATGGTTTGCTCGACGAGGGACACCGGTGTGGCGCCTGCCACAAAGTCTTCGATGCCAAAGTTAGGATCACAGTTAAACACAATAAAGAAATAAAAGATAGTTTCAGAGTATTTTTGCATCTGTCTGCTTCTGTTGGTTGTGTGAAAGTTTTATACCTGAGGCCATAAGGGCTAGCCGTTGAGGCTGTTAATGCTTTCTTTTGTAACGCACCTGGCCAGTAATGAGACTTTTAATAGGCCCTCCAACGGTCTTCTTGGTCGATTTGGTAACTGCTCAGATCATTGATTGATCGCATTGAATAACTCTCTGCCTTCGTCAGTGATGATGGCTTCCTTCGTTGTTGCTGATCACTTCGTCATGGATGATTCTCCCGTCAGTAATGTTATCTTCGTCAGCGGGATGTAGAGTCGTCATTCCCGTCAGTTGCCCCCCAGGTTCTGGGGTCGTCGGTGACCCGTCATGACGATCACAGAAGATGAAAAGTTTTTCTTGTGACTCTTGGGGTTCTGTTCTGCCTTTAATGCTTAGTGGCGGCGCTACACGCAATCATGGCCACGTGGCGCTTGATGGTCTGTGGAATTAATGGCATGAGCCCTTGGGTTTCCCGCTGGTTTTTCAATCGTTTTTGGCCCACATTTAAAACTTCTCCTTTTCAACTTTTCGTTTATTTCTCAGAGAGCAAAAGCAAACCAATTTTTTAGTGATACTCTGAATATTTTGAGGCTTCCTTTCTTCTCCGATTTGCCTTGCGCTGCTTCTGTCGTTCCGCCATTGGAGGTACGTTCTTCTTTCCTTTTTCTTTCTTCTTTTTCTTCTTTTACTGTATAATTTCTGATTTGCTATTCCCTTTTCGCTTCTATTCTGGTGTTGGCTTTTGTTTTTCTTTTGGGGTTTCAGTTTCGTACCTTGTTTTCCTTTTGATTTCTGTATTTTCCATGGTTGATAGCTTAGAGGTTAGGATAGCTTGCCCGTCGATCTCCTTCCTTTTTGCGCGTCTAGGGGGGTCTTTGGGTACTTACCCTTTTTTAGAAAATTTTGTGTACGAAGGCAATAGTCTGAGCGTCGTTTTGAGTGATTTGTTGCCGTTGCTCCGTCAATCGCTAAATTGGTTTGAGGGTTTAGGAGGGAGAAGATTAATGTCTGAGGTTAGGTCTAGTGACCTCGAGACTGGGCTATCGTCCAGTGGTGGCTCGGCTGAAGGAGATACCGCCGTCTCTGGTTCTCGAGAGGTTAGGGCTTTTTATGCCCTTAGCGAGATTTGTGGTCTGGATGACGAGACCGTGAATAGATTTAAGGATAGGTTTCAATTTCCGTCTAGGGTTCGTGTTCGTCGTCCTAGGGAAGAAGATAGGGCTTGTCACTTCTTTCCAGGCGAAATATGCTTTTATGAGTCAGCCTTCACCTGTGGGCTTAGGTTCCCCGTCCACCCGTTCCTGATGGAACTTTTAGATCATTTTGGCATAGCCCCTGGACAGCTCATGCCAAACTCGTGGAGGATCGTCATCAACTGTATGCAAATATGGTTGGCCTCCAACGGGGATATGATCAGGATAGGTGAGCTCACCTACCTATATCGTTTGAAAGAGTCTAAAGAGTGGGGGTATTACGAATTAGTCCCTTGGGAGAGAAAGATTAGGATCGTCAAGGGATTGCCCTCGTCATTCAGGTATTGGAAGTCGCGCTTTTTCTTTGTGTCTGGGGACGACTTCGAGACCCAATCTAGCAGTGATTGGGGTGATATCCCGAGGTTGCTCCGTCGGTGGGGAACCCCGACCTTAGGTGCGTCAGTATTTCTCCCCGTTGTTTCAATCTTGCCAATTTTGAAGTTCTGGTCTTGCTGACTTCTTTGTTTCTTTTTTTGGTATAGTTAAGAGACGGCCTGGGCTGAAGAGACGATATAAGGAACGCATAGAGACCGCCATCGGGTACGCTGAGACGATTGAGAGCTGGGACGAGCTGGTTGACCCTCGATCTCTTGCGTTTTACAACCTTGGTCCTGACCCATCTCCTTTCGTTCTTCGTCAGCTTGGCATTGAAGGAAAAAAGAGTAAGTTTTAACTTCGTCAATGCTGATTCCCCTTATGTATAACTTCGTCAATGCTGATTCCCCTTATGTATACTTAAGCAATTTTTTGACACACTTTCTTCTTGCAGAGATGACGACAAAGTTCAACAAGGACATGTATGCAAAGATGAGGTCAAAGAAGGACGAACCCCTGTCCAATTTGGGAAAGAAGACTGTGCGAGTCACCGGGAAGGGTCCTGCTTCCATCCCGCTCAGCATCGTTCCTTCAATAGCTTTTGAGACGACGAGGACTGCCTCCCCGGCCGTTTCAATAGAAGAGATCCCTACTCCCGGCTCCAAAAGGCCGCGTGTGTCTGGCAAAGGGAAGGAGAAGACGGGTACTCGTTCATCCACAATATGGGATGACGAGTCTCTAGCCGTAGAAAGAGCTCACGAGGTCGTTACTTCATCGGACTTGAAGGCTCTTTCTGACCTATCCTTAAACGATGTGGCCTCTCGTCACGTCCACAAACTCGTCCAGGTGCGGGGTTCTTCTCTCTTTATCATTTTTTTTTTTTTTTTTTTTTATAGACGACTTCATAATTCCCTCCAGGTGTTGGGAGAGAGTATCCATATCACTGCTGAGTATCTCACTCAAGGGGCCAAGGTGGCATCTTTGGCAACTCGGATGGAGGCTCTGGAGAAGGAGAACTCTGACCTGAGGACGAACCTGATCACTTCTATGGACGAGGCAACAACGTTGAAGGAGAAGGTCAAGGTGTTGGAGGACGACCTCAGAGTTGAGCGCGGGTTGACTCTTGAGAAGGACGAGCAGCTTCTGGCAGCCAAGGAGAAACTGGTGACCATCGCTGCTCGATCTGTGGAGGCTTTCCAGACCACTGACGAGTACAACACCGTGCTCTTCAGTTGGTATTTTAAAGGTTTTGAGCTTCTCCGGAGGTACATGATCAAGCATCCTTCTGGAGTCAACCTGGAGAGCCTGGATTTGGAGGAAGTGGACAAGGAGATGGCTCTGGAGGAGGCGGCTTCGTCTTCTGCTCCTGGTGATGATGCTCCCGATGATGCTCCCGAGCCTGTTGCTGACGTGCCGGCCAGTGAAGGCACAGCTGATGCTTGACTCTTCATACTTAGAAGAATTTTTTGTTTTGTTGTGGGTGCCCGTCTTGTTTTGGGCCTTTCTTTATGTAAATTTAATTTCAAAACAATTTGCTTTATTTTGAAAACAATGATATTGGCCCAGTGTTTATGGGCTGGAATGAAGCGTACTTACTTTTCTTCTGGCTGGTTTACATCCGTCCGTACTTTTTGTGCTTTGTTAATTAGTTGTTGATTTAATGCACTATGCTCTTCCGTGAACTGACTTCTGCTATTTGACTTACGTCCGTCCAGGCGGACTCTTGTCACTTGGTCTTTTAACCTCATTATTAGGGTCGTCAGTAACTTACATCCGTCAAGGCGGAATCTTATTACTTAGTCTTTTAACCATAGTATTATGGTCGTCGGTAACTTACATCCGTCAAGGCGGAATCTTGTTACTTAGTTTTTAACCATAGTATTATGGTCGTCGGTAACTTACATCCGTCAAGGCGGAATCTTGTTACTTAGTCTTTTAACCATAGTATTATGGTCGTCGGTAACTTACATCCGTCAAGGCGGAATCTTGTTACTTAGTCTTTTAACCATAGTATTATGGTCGTCAGTAACTTACATCCGTCAAGGCGGAATCTTGTTACTTAATGATTTATAGGCCTCATGGTCGACCTGTACTGCCTGCGCAAAAACATTGAATGAATAATACTTTTATTAACTTCAGTAACGAGTGCATTCGTGTGTTACATTTACTCATGGTATTTCTTTAAATGCTCAATGTTCCAAGGACGAGGGAGTTTTCGTCCGTCCATAGTTTCCAGATGGTAACTCCCTTGCCTAGAGTAATGAACGATGCGATATGGCCCTTCCCATGTAGGGCCCAGCTTCCCTTGAGTATGGTCTTTAGTAGCTATAGTGACTTTGCGAAGGACGAGGTCCCCTATGGCCAGACGCCTGAGTTTGACCCTCTTATTGTAATACTCGGCCATTTTCTTTTGATACTTTGTCATTCTACTGGACGCATTGTCTCTTATTTCATCCAAGCAGTCCAGGTTGAACCGCAGTCCCTCGTCATTGAGTCCCTCTCTGAAAGCTCCTCGCCTGATGCTTGTTACTCCAACTTCTACTGGGATCACTGCTTCTGAGCCGTAGGTAAGTCTGAAGGGTGTCTCTCCTGTCGGGGTTCTGGTTGTAGTCCTGTATGCCCACAAGACACTAGGCAGTTCTTCTGGCCAGGCACCTTTTGCTTCGTCCAGCTTGGTTTTGATTATCTTGAGCAACGTCCTGTTTGTTACTTCCGTCTGTCCATTTGCCTGGGGGTGTCCCGGGGATGGGAACTGATTCTTGATCCCGAGGTCCGAGCAGAACTCTCTGAAGCCTTGGCTATCGAACTGCTTCCCATTATCAGATATGATCGTCAAAGGGATCCCGAACCTGCAGATAATGTTTTTCCACACGAAGCTCCGGATCCGAGCCTCAGTGATGGTTGCTAGGGCCTCTGCTTCAACCCATTTTGTGAAATAGTCAATAGCAACTAGAAGGAATTTTACCTGACCTTTACCTTGGGGCAGAGGACCGACGATGTCGATTCCCCATTGCGCGAATGGCCATGGGGAGGATATGGTCGTCATCTTCTCTGCTGGAAGCCGTTGTACATTCCCGTACCGCTGGCATCTGTTGCATCTTCTGACGAGGTTAGCAGCATCCCCCTGCATGGTTGGCCAAAAGTACCCCGCTCTTATTACCTTGTTTACTAGGGATCTGGGGCCGGCATGGTCGCCACAGACTCCTCCGTGTACTTCTTCTAGGATGTATTTGGCCTCGTCCTCGTCGACGCACTTCAGGTAGGGCATAGAGAAGCCTCTCTTGTACAAGACGTCATTTAGGATCGTGAACCTAGCCGCTCTCTTTCTGACCTTTCTGGCTTCGTCAGTATTCTGAGGTAAGTGTCCGTCTCGGAGGAAGGATATTAAGGGCGTCATCCAGGTGTTTGTGCTCTGGGTGGTGAGCACTGCCACCTCTTCAATACTTGGGCATTTCTGAATTTCTATTGCCACGTCTGTGCTTGTCATTCCTGCTTCTGACGACGCTAGTTTCGACACTTCGTCAGCTTCAATATTCTGGTTTCTTGGTATCTGGACGAAATCCACTGTGTCGAACTCCTGAGTTAATTGCCTCGTCAGTTTAAGGTATTTCTGCATCCTTTCCTCCTTTGCCTCGTACTCTCCACTGATCTGCCCGATTACCAGCTTTGAATCACTCTGGACCAGCAAATTTTTGGCACCAAGAGCTTTTCCAAGCCTCAAGCCCGTCAATATTCCTTCATATTCGGCTTCATTATTGGTGGCTGGGAATTCCAGTTGAACTCCATACTTCATCACTTCTCCGTCGGGGGTAGTTATGACGACCCCTACTCCCCCCCTCTTTTGGGCCGACGAACCATCTGTCTGTATTGTCCATTTATCAACTTCGTCTGTAGTTCCTTCTTCGTCTGGAAGAGTGAATTCGGCGATGAAGTCAGCCAGAGCTTGTGCCTTGATGGCTGCTCTTGGATGGTACTCGATGTCAAATTGGCTGAGTTCTATTGCCCATTGGACCATTCTCCCTGCTGCTTCTGGTCTGTTCATGGATTTCTTAATTGGCTGATCCGTCATCACAAGGATAGGATTTGACTGGAAATACGGCCTGAGCTTGCGCGAGACTACTATAAGCGCGAACGCAATCTTTTCAATCCTTAGGTATCTGAACTCAGCTCCTTGAAAGGCCTGACTGACGTAGTACACCGGGAGTTGCTTTTTGCCTTCTTTTCTAATCAAGGCTGCGCTGACTGCCGAGGCTGACACCGCCAGGTACAGGTACAGGTTCTCCCCTCCTTTGGACGGGCTCAGGAGAGGTGGACTGCTCAGATATCGCTTCAGCTCTTGGAACGCTGCTTCGCATTCGTCGGTCCAAACGAAAGCTTGCTTGAGGGTTTTGAAAAAGGGCAGGCATTTGTCTGTGGCCCTAGAGACGAACCTATTTAGAGCTGCTATCCTTCCTGTAAGTTTTTGTACATCCTTGACGGTCTTGGGTGGGGCCATGTCAATGATAGCTTGTACTTTTTCTGGATTGGCTTCTATTCCTCTCTGGGACACCATGAATCCCAAGAATTTTCCCGAGGCTACCCCAAAAACACATTTGTTTGGATTCAACTTCATCTGGTGTTTTCTCAGGGTTGCGAAAGTCTCCTCCAGTTCGTTCAGATGTGCAAGCTCTTCCTTACTCTTGACGAGCATATCGTCTACGTATACCTCCATGTTTCTGCCAATTTGTTGGTTGAACATTTTGTTTACCATCCTCTGATATGTAGCTCCAGCATTTTTCAACCCAAAAGGCATCACCTTGTAACAATAAAGTCCCTGGCTGGTGATGAAGGCGGTCTTCTCCTGGTCTTCTTCAGCCATCTTTATCTGGTTGTACCCTGAGAAGGCGTCCATGAACGTCAACAACTTGTGTCCAGCGGTAGAGTCCACGAGCTGGTCTATCCTTGGTAGAGGGAAGCTGTCCTTTGGGCATGCTTTATTCAGGTCAGTGAAGTCTACACACATTCTCCACTTTCCATTTGGTTTCTTTACCAGGACGACGTTGGCGAGCCATTCTGGGTAGTATACCTCCCGGATGAACCCAGCCGTCAAGAGTTTGGTTACCTCTTCTGCTACTGCCTGATCTCGCTCTGGAGCGAAAGTTCTTCGTCGTTGCTGAACGGGCTTCCTGTTGGCGTCCACATTCAGTCTATGCTGGATGATCTCTAGAGATATGCCTGGCATGTCCTCGTGACTCCATGCAAAGACATCAAGATTCCCTTTAAGGAACTTTATGAGTCTCGCTCTCATCTCTTAGCGTCGTCCCTATCCTGGTCGTCCTGTCCGCATTTCCTTCTACCAACTCCACTGCTTCCAGGATCTCCACTCCGTCTTCCTCTTTTTCTTCTATCGTCCACGTGTGGTTCTCCTTTCTTGCCAGAACGGCCTGGTAGCACTCCCTTGCCAGGACCTGATCACCCTTCACTTCACCTACACCATCGTCTGTTGGGAATTTCACCTTCAAACAGTATGTGGACGTTGCTGCCTTCCACTTGTTTAGGGTAGGCCTCCCAATGATGACATTGTAGGACGAGGGGCAATCTACAACCAGGAAATCTACTTGTTTGGTCAGCTGCAACGGATAGGTCCCTGCTGTCACCGTCAGAGTCACTATACCCCTGGGGTAGACCCTGTCTCCACTGAAACTGACAAGCGGAGAGTCAAAAGGACGGAGCCTTTTTGGATCTAACTTCAACTGCTGGAAGGCTGGGAGGTAGATGATATCCGCTGAGCTTCCGTTATCAACAAGGATCCTTCTGGTATTGAACCCTTCTATATTCAGCACTATGACCAGGGGATCGTTGTGAGGCTGTTTCACTCCCCTGGCGTCTCCTTCATTAAAGGACATATCTTGGTATGTTCGTTGGTACTTGGACGGAGGAATGGCGTGGACGCTGTTTACCTGTCTGTGGTATGCTTTTCTAAGCGATCTGAATGACCCTCCTGAGAATGGTCCTCCCGTGATCGTGTTTATTTCCCCGATCACTTTACGTGGAGGTTGGGATATATGGTCGTCATCCCGAGTGAAGGATTCCTTTTGGGTCCTGTTGTCGTCTCTGAACTTGCTATATTCTCCTTTCTTTACATATTTCTGCAACTTTCCTTTCCGTATTAACTCCTCTATTTGTTCCTTCAGGTCTCTGCAATCTTCTGTGTTGTGGCCGTGGTCTCTGTGGAACCGGCAATACTTGTTCTTGTCACGTACGTTGGGGGACAAATGTAATGGCCTGGGCCATTTGAGATAATGCTCGTCCTTGATCTGCGTGAAAATCTTGTCAACAGGCATAACCAAAGGAGTAAATTTTACCTGACGAGGATTTTTTTCATCTCTCCTTCTATTCCCGTCACTGTTCCGACGTTTTGGTCTGTCTCTCTTTTGCCCTCTGCGGTCGTCTTCCCTCTTGAACTTATCTCCTAGCCTCTCGGTATCTTTTATGGCGGCTAGAGCGTCTTCCGCGTTCATGTATTTTTGGGCCTTCAGGAGCATCTCAGCCATTGTCTTCGGGGGGTTTTTGGCAAGAGAGGCTACAAGGTCTCTGGATTTCAACCCTGCCTTGAAGGTCGTCAGTTGCACTTTGTCATCAGCTTCGTCCACCTCCAAAGTTTCCCGGGTGAATCGCTTGACATATGACCTCAGAGTCTCCTTCTCTCCCTGTCTTATGGTGAGTAAGTAATCTACTGGTCTCCTTGGGCGTTGTCCCCCTATGAAGTGACGCAGGAAAGCACTACTTAGCTGATCGAAGTTGTCTATGGACGAGTTTGGCAACTTAGTAAACCACTCTCTTGCAGCTCCTTTGAGAGTCGTAGGGAAGGAACGGCATAATATCTCGTCAGGTGGTTGTTGAAGGCCCAGAGTCGTCTTAAAGGTATTAAGATGATCCTGAGGGTCCTTGAGTCCGTCGAATGGTTCTAATTGAGGCAGGAGAAACTTTGACGGCACGGGGCAATCAAGTACCGCTGCAGTGAAGGGCGAATCTGTAGCCCTTACCATCTTGTCTACACTCCGATCTGTCTTTTCCTTGATAGCGCTCCTTAGTTCGTCCATCTCTTTCCTCATTTCCCGAAGAAGATCTGAATTCTGTTCGTCCGGAGTAGTTGGTCTCTGGGGGGTTTCCCTCTGTTGGCTATCCCCCTCTCCCTCCGTGTTACCCTTGGACCGGTTTTCTTCCTGTTGAGCTTGTTGAACCTGCTGGAGCCGCAGCTTCATTTCCTGGTTCTGCCTGGTGAGTTCCTCAATGGTGGCTGCCAGGGCTTGAACTTGCTGGGCCAAGGCCGTTGAATCTGGGTTGGATTCCATCTGGATATGGTGAATTGATGGAAACTACGTTTTCGAATGTAAATCTGAAAACTCGTTCCCACAGACGGCGCCAAACTGATGGAACACAAATCCGTCAGTGAGTGAGCAGATGGAATCACTCGTGGAATGTGATGGTTTGCTCGACGAGGGACACCGGTGTGGCGCCTGCCACAAAGTCTCCGATGCCAAAGTTAGGATCACAGTTAAACACAATAAAGAAATAAAAGATAGTTTCAGAGTATTTTTGCATCTGTCTGCTTCTGTTGGTTGTGTGAAAGTTTTATACCTGAGGCCATAAGGGCTAGCCGTTGAGGCTGTTAATGCTTTCTTTTGTAACGCACCTGGCCAGTAATGAGACTTTTAATAGGCCCTCCAACGGTCTTCTTGGTCGATTTGGTAACTGCTCGGATCATTGATTGATCGCATTGAATAACTCTCTGCCTTCGTCAGTGATGATGGCTTCCTTCGTTGTTTCTGATCACTTCGTCATAGATGATTCTCCTGTCAGTAATGTTATCTTCGTCAGCGGGATGTAGAGTCGTCATTCCCGTCAATAAGTATAAGAACGGATTCAGCAAGTTGAATTAGCATTACATCCATAAGTGGATGGACCCATCTTAAAGGATAACTATAAGGTCCAAATAGTGGACAGATTTAACAAGAAGTTGAATTAGCATTACATCCATAAGTGACGGACTCATCCTAAAAGATAATAAATATATTCCCTAGGAGGACAGGTTCATCCCATTAAATGATAACCAATATACGGGGTCAACATCACAATAAGTTAACACTGCTCATCCAGAAGAGGACGGGTGCATCCAAAAGTTGATTACGTTCACACAACCATTAACTACATAGACGGATAATGCAAATTAAGTAAATATTCATTGAATCCCATAAAGGGAGAAAAGTTTAGATATAAAGAACAACGGTTAAAATCAGAAATTAACTGTTCTCCAAAAAACTTTACATAAAACAAAACTCTACTGCTGAACGGTCAGGGTGTCGTCCTCCTCCACAACATGTATGCCTTTAGGTTGACAGGTACCTTCGTCAACGGTTTTCTCTTGACCTCCAAGAACAACATCCCCGTCACCCTGAATGTCGACATTAGCATCATTAGCAGCATCTTTAACAAATAGGTCCTTTGTACTCTCCAAGAGGACAGGTTGAGCTGTTGATTGAGCCTGAGTCTTAATGGTGGCATGGGACACGTCCAAGTTTGGATAAGAATTCTTAACCTGACGGAGAGCATCATCGAAACCTTCAGCAAACGATTCTCCAAGTTTTGCAAAGAGGGCATCGGAGTCACGATACTCACGTACCACTTCCTTTTTCGCTTGACGGAGCTAGTTCTTGGTATCAGTAATTTCTTTCTCCTTGTCCTCCAGAACCTGTCTCAATAACTCCATCTACTTTTCAAGCTTTTCCCTGGCTTGCTCCGAGCAGGCAAGTTTCTTCTCCATACCCGTCCTCCAGGCCTTAAGCACGTTCAGCTCATCCTTCGTCGAGCTAGCCTTCGCCCTAATATGATCCAAGGTCATCTCATGGTTTAGACAATGACCCATCAGCCCTTTCATCATCAACATTGCCCGAAAGCAAAGCAGAGTTAGAAACATGGCAACATAAAAATTATATAGAAAGTGGACGGATGTAGTTACCTAAGCAATGTTGAAAAGCCTCGTCTCTCCCATTGCCTTGATAGCATGGTTGCCCAGGTCCTCATAGTCTTCGGTTGAAATTATGGACGTGAGCTTTTCCAAGGCATACTTAGAGTCCTCACGAAGAAGGACAGGTGGCTTCTTAGCCACGGTGTCCGGACCCTTCATGAGACCCTTCCCCCGTCCTATCCCAACGGGGGTAACCGTCTTCTTTTCAACTTTTAAACCAATGACGAGCTCGGGGGCAGTCTTGGGCTTCTTTGGAAGACGGTCGGTCTTCTCCTGTGGTTTTCTCTTAGTTGGATGAACCCATCCCCTTGGAGGTAATTTCCCCTTGTTTTTTCAGAGATAGCTTGCTGCTTGATGTAAGCCCTTCTCCTAGCAGCGTCCATTTCTGTTCAAAGGTGGACGGATATCAGAAGTAAAATATATATATATATATATATATATATAATAGGTGATGGACTTACGTTGACAGATTTGAAGGTCGTAACTACATTCACACAACCATTAACTACATAGACGAATAATGCAAATTAAGTAAATATTCATTGAATCCCATAAAGGGAGAAAAGTTTAGATATAAAGAACAACAATTAAAATCAAAAATTAACTATTCTCCAAAAAACTTTACATAAAACAAAATAAAAATAAAACAAAACTCTACTGCTGAATGGTCGGGGTGTCGTCCTCCTCCACAACATGTACGCCTTCAGGGTGACGGGTACCTTTGTCAACGGTTTTCTCTTGACCTCCAAGAACAACATCCCCGTCACCCTGAATGTCAACGTTAGCATCATTAGCAACATCTTCAGCAAACAGGTCCTTCGTACTCTTCGAGAGGACAAGCTGAGCTGTTGTTTGAGCTTGGGTCTCAATGGTGACATGGGACACGTCTAGGTCTGGATAAGAATTCTTAACCTAACGGAGAGCATCATCGAAACCTTCAGCAAATGATTCTCCAAGTTCTGCAAGGAGGGCGTCGGAGTCACGATACTCACGTACCGTTTCCTTCTTCTCTTGACGGAGCTGGTTCTTGGTGTTAGTAATTTCTTTCTCCTTGTCCTCCAAAACTTGTCTCAATAACTCCATCTGCTTTTCAAGCTCTTCCCTGGCTTACTCCGAGCAGGCAAGTTTCTTCTCCATACCCGTCCTCCAGGCCTCGAGCACGTTCAACTCATCCTTCATCTAGCTAGCCTTCGCCCTAATACGATCCAAGGTCGTCTCATGGTTTAGACAATGACCCATCAGCCCTTTCATCATCAACATTGCCTGAAAGCAAAGCAGAGTTAGAAACATGGCAACATAAAAATTATATAGAAAGTGGACGGATGCGGTTACCTAAGCAATGTTGAAAAGCCTCGTCTCCCCCATTGCCTCGATAGCATGGTTGCCTAGGTCCTCATAGTCGTTAGTTGAAATTATGGATGTGAGCTTTTCCAAGGCATACTTAGAGTCCTCACGAAGGAGGATAGGTGGCTTCTCAGCCATGGTGTCCGGGCCCTTCATGAGACCCTTCCCCCGTCCTATCCCAACGGGGGTAACCGTCTTCTTTTCAACTTTCAAACCAATGACGGGCTCGGGGGCAGTCTTGGGCTTCTTCGGAAGATGGTTGGTCTTCTCCTGTGGTTTTCTCTTAGTGGACGGTTTGGATGAATCCATCCCCTTGGAGGTACCCTCCCCTTGGAGGTACCCTCCCCTTGTTTTTTTAGAGATAGCTTGCCCACGTTGACGGTGATGGACTAGGCATAGTACCAAAAAAGGGTGTCAAGAGTGACCAATTTTGCCCACGTTCTCTCCTTTAGCTTGGATTTATTGAAAATCCTCTCCAAGAAACTCTACTACTCCAATGAAACTAGTGGTTGCTCTCGGACTGCAAAAGAGGACGGTTAAAGAAACATAAAAAATAATCAACAATAACAATGAAAATTTTACAACCTAAATGTGGACGAGTACATACCAGATGGGGGCATTATGCCCCATGTTGTGTCAAATGGCATATACTCATTATCACTAAGATGACACATCCACTCATCACCCTCCATAAAAAAATATCTACTCTTCCAGTTTCTGTTGGAATCGGGGGTTTCACACACGAGCCTCAACAATGGGCTTCGAGGCACAAAACTATACATGCCCTTTGACTAGGCAATCTCAACTGGATGGTAACAGTGAAAGAATTCTTCCACCATCAACCTCCTTGCCCCATCTGACATGGCCCGGTACAAAACCTCAACACCGAGGAAAACTCTCCAAGCATTGGGAGAGATCTGGGTGACAGCCAAGCCTAGGTATTGGAGAAGGCGACGGTGGAGTGCACTAAGGGGGAATCTGAGTCCGGCCTTCAACATCTGCTCGTATATCCCAACACCTTCTACACCTTCGTAATAATATTTCTCCGACTTGTAGGGTAGACAGAAGGGTATGTTGACGGGTATTTGGTACTTCTCCCTAAGCGTTTTGAAATGAGTTTCTTTGATTGTGGAAGTGAAATCATTGACTGTCCATATGGGAAACATTATAAATTCCCTAAGTCCATCAAGAACTACGACGGATTGGACTGGGGGTTCAGCATCAACTAAGTCATCACTATGACCATCCTCTGACCTACCTATCTCCTCATCCCTTGAAGGAGAAGTGGTCGATGAGTCCCTATCTTCACTTGAAGTGCTAGGGTCGTTTTGCCCTAACGAGTACACTTCTTTATAGTCCGCCCCTTCGCGGACACACGATTGATTACTTGACGCACTAGACATCTTTTACCTACACTTGACGGGCAAAACCTAAGACACAGACGAATCTATATATAGACGATGAGTATGCAAATGTTTTCAAAAGTAGCAAGGAAATTCAAAAAAGTAAAGTGCTTACTGATTGAAGACAAGCCAAAAATAAGGTATAGATGATGGGTGTGCTAGGTGGACGGTGTGCTAGTTTGCCAAAGTAGACGGGTGTGCTCTGATCACAGACTCACTGAAGAAAGTAAAAAATGAAAATGAAGGAAGCTAGTTTATGTAGAGAGAATGACATAAAAGACGAAGGGATGCTTCATTCTACGAGATCAGCCACTAGAGAAGCGACACATGTCCTTATGAGCATTAAATAACCATAAGCCAGGCTGTCAATCTATGCACGCTTCCCTGAAAACGAATCTGATGTCGTCACTCCACGAATTTGTCCATGAGTGATGACGGATCCATGGAGTGAGGGGGCAACTAAAGAGTGTAAAACTATGATGACGGATCCATTCATATAAACCTAATCATTTCAGGATGAGTGGACTGATAGAGGACAGATCCCGATGGCGGACGGATCCAAGGTGCATGGATGCGAGGAGGACGGGTCTCATAGGCCACGTGACTTCTACATGATTTTAGTGGCTTCCAAGGAATCCTAAAAGGAAATAACTTGCATCCCACGGCTAACCCTAGTCAATAGAATCCCAATATAGGAAGAATCCTAGCATGAAAAGGATTCCGTAATATACGCCCATTAATGATGATCTTCCCCTAAGGAAACGCATTGCTACGCAAGTAATGGACGTCGGTTCTACACTACTATAAAAACCTAAAGGCTCCCAGAAAACAAGGTAAGCATATTAATCTCAGCTCTGGCACTCTAGAGTTGTGAGGAGTTTTAACTTAACCTTTGGAGGGTACTTGGCCGGCACCACACCGGTTCTCTCTGTTAGGCCTTCTCTTTTTGTGTTGTGCAGGTATTGTTAGGAGTGCACGTGGACCGTGTGACTTACTAATTGATTTTTCGGCATCATCAGCAACTAACTTTTCACCCACTACATTTATTGCCATGGGTACACATTTCTGATTTCTCCTTACCAATTTATTCGGGCTGCAATCAATTTAAGAGAAAAAATTAATAAATAAAGAACACTGAATGGATTTTTTTTTTTTTTTTACAAGAAAGAAATTCTACTCTAACCCAATCTAAGTGTATATTTGTGTGAAGCTCTCTCCTGGAGACTTGAACCCCGGCCCTTACCCCCCACACCCCACAAGCACTTATACTTATGGAGTAACCATCGCACCAAGGGTGTGGTGGTTAAAAAAAAAGCTTTTGTCACTCCATAAGTATAAATCCTTGTAGGGTGTGGGGGGCAAGGGCCGTGGTTTAAGTTTTCAGGAGGGAGCTTCACACACATATACACTTAGATTAGACTAGAGTAGAAATTCAATCTTGTATAAAAAAAATAAATAAATAAAAAGCTTTTGTCGTTACCCTGAGTCCTTCTTTAACCAAAAACCGTACATATGACTCGTCAAATGTGCTTGCCACCCTATTGTATTTGTAGGGGTGAAAATTTGAAACCTATTCAAATATGTGGTACAAGAAATATACACGTTTTGACCTTTTACATTTTTTTTTTTTTTTTGTAAACAAAAAATTGATAAAGGGGGCCGACTAGTGTGGCTTTTTTACCTCTACGTGACTATAATAGCACTTTACCCACTCTCGGACGAGACCTCATACTCTTGGTCTTTGAGAAACTCACTTATTATCTTTGGATCATTTAGAATGGAAATGAGATATAAGGAGTACCAACACATAGCTAGTTGTTGATATCATATTGTAAAAACTTTGAAAAGGAGAATCACAACAGGAGGAAGAATGAATACAACTTTCGTATGCTTATTATATGTTGTATGTTACTTTTTGAAGTCGTAATTTTTTGTTCACTTGCTCCTACTCATATTTAATAGTGATCCCCATCCTCCTGAACACCAATGAAGACTTTTCATTTTCATTAATGATATTATTGTAAATGTAGAGACAGTGCTGATTATGAAGGTTATAACTTGGTGAGAAGGGAGCCAAAAAAGGTTGTCCAAGTGGCTACCAATCCACAAATACTTAACACAGGTTTGATATTTATTATGGATTCAAACTATCAGGGTAGCATATTTAATAAGTAGTATTTCTAACCATCTAAAAAAAAAAATTTATTTGATAAATCTTTTAACTTATCATTTTTTTTACTTGAAAGTCACAACTCATTTTTCAATATTAGTTTTATTTGATTTGATGGTTTTGAAAAACTATATACATTTTTATTTGAAAGATAATGCATATTAAATGATATTTTCTTAAAAAGTATATTTTTAGAATAGGACCAATAATATAGGATTGGGAGTACCATATAGTATATAGTAAAAATAAGGTCTTATACGAGTTTGCATCATATGATTCAACATAAGTGTTATGCTTCATATGACATGCTTTTCTATATAGCATGCACTAAAAGTATATTAACAATATTAACATAATATTCTAGGTGAAAACCTCTATATCAAGATTTCAATAATTTTATAATAAAATGCCGTTTTTTAAATTTTGTGCCAATTTAAAGGAAGCTTATTTATTTTAAATTATTTTATTCATCTACCACGATTTTTAGTTTTAATAATGAAGGACCATGTGCCTCGAGTTGTATTTGTATTATCTACTTTCATCATATAATCTAAGTAAATTAAAATTATTGAAACAATTACCTATAACTTATCTTGTTTATCTTGCCTAGGTACACCACCTTAAACCTGATTTAAAAAAAGAAAGAAAGTACATCTATATTTTTATATAACTTAGTGCACTCTTATCTTCTAAATTTAAGTTTTTGCTATTATAAAGGGTAAAATAATAGTACCATTATAGGGGTAAAAGAATAGTACGATAAAAATTGTTCATTTAGATTATTGTAACACGATGTATTGCAAGATGAAGTGACTTTTTGTTCTTGTAAAAACAATTTTTTATTTAATTTTTTAAAAAAAATATCCAATGAAAATAAGCTAATTAAATAGACTTGACCCAATTTTAAGAATTTTAACATACTATCCCTATACCACCGCATACCCTTGGTGCGATGGTTACTCCACAAGTATAAGTACTTGTGGGGTGTGGGGGGCAAGGGTGGATATTCAAGTCTCTAGGAGGGAGTTTCACACACATATACATTTAGATTAGGTTAGAGTAGAATTCTATCTTATATAAAAAAAAAATACTATCCCTATAAAAATTCATTTAAAAAGAATAAAGTATATAATACGTTTCGTTATCATGCATAACAAAATTTAATGCAGAATTGTTTTGTCTATGTAAGGAGAAATTATTAGGTCCATCAAGAGAATTGTTGATGTGATTTTCCTCGACCTGCCAACTAATAAAATGTTGTTATTTATACCAATGTGACCTCATCTGATAATTTTTATTTTTTATTCCTTGTGCTGATTAGAAAACTCACACATCCATTTCCATAAATGACATCATCTCATTAGTCAAGAAAGAACACATCAACAATCCTCTCATGTAAATAATAAGTTCTCCTATGTAAGGGTACTTTCATACTATTAAAGTCTTAACCTAACCGAAGCAATGGCAATCGTTTTTCCACCCACTACATTTATTGCCATGGGTACGCATTTGTGATTTCACCGAACCAATTTATTCAGCCTGCTATTGGTTTAAGGGGAAAAAATAAAGAGTTCTGAATGGCTTTTAGATTTTTTTTATATAAAATCTGATTTTTTATAGATTTTTTAGTATCAAATAAACCTGATTTAAAAAAAAAAAAAGTACATCTGTATTTTTTATATAACTTAGTGCACTCTCATCCATTGTTTTAAATTAATGTTTTTGCTATTATAGAGGGTAAAAGAATAGTACTATTATAGAGGGTAGAAGAATAGTATGATAAAAATTGTTCGTTTAGATTATCGTAACATGATGTATTGCAAAATGAAGTGACTTTTTGTTCTTGTAATTTTTTTTAAGTACCTAATGAAAATAAGCTAATTAAATAGACCTTATCCAATTTCAAGAAGTTTAACATACCATCCCTATAAAAATTCATTTAAAAAGAATAAAGTTCCCCCTCAAAAAAAGAAGAAGAATAAAGTATATAATACGTTTTGTTATCATGCATAATAAAATTTAACGCACAATTGTTTAATTCGTCTATGAAGGAGTTTAATGCATAATAAAATCTTTACCTAACTGAAGTAATGGCAACTGTTTTTCCTCCCCCACTACATTTATTATCCTGGGTACGCATTTCCGATTTCACTTACCCAATTTATTCAGCTTTAGGGGTGTCAATAATGTTCGACCCAACCCGCGAACTCGACACGAACCCAACACGGTTTTTTTCGGGTTAGGGTTGGGCCTTAATGGGTTTGGGTCATAAATGGGTCGACCCGAAAGCGACACGATAAGAAACGTGTCATAAGCGGGTCAACCCGCGTAACCCGCAATAGACACGTTTGACACGCCAATTTATTTGTGTCAAACCCAAAATGACCCACTTAACACAACCCGTTTAACTCGTATAACAAATAAATAATTATTTTATTTTAGATTTTTCAAATACCTTTTATATCCAACATATATTTTAAATTTAAAAAGAAAAGTAAGTAATTACAAATGAGAAAGGTAATCTTATTTGTTTCATTAGTTATTATTACTCTTACATTATTATTATTTAGTTCTTGTCAAACTGTTGAGGCATGATTATATTTTGTAACTACTAATACTTTTTTTTTTTTTTTTGGCATAGAACTTGTACAAATGAAATTGGATGAGCTTGTGCAAGATGTTATGAACTTGGACATCAACAAAGAATCTATGGATAATAATCGTGGTCATAGTCAGGATTAGTCTACTATTTGCTCAAATTCTTTCAATATTGATACTTAGCATTTGGCGAGTTCCAAGGATATTATATTTTTGTTGAACTATGTTATTTTATTTTTGTTAAACTATGTTATTTTGAATTTGGGTTGAAGTGTTGCACTTCTTTTGGAGTGTAAAGAACTTATTTCTAGATGAATGTTATATTTTTATTGAACTATATTATTTTGAATGTGGGTCGAAGACATAAAGTGTATGCACTGGTTTTTGGGATGTAAAAAATAATAATTTATAGATAGATGTTATATTTAATATTATGCAGGTTGAAATGGGTTGTGTTACATTCGTGTCAACCCAACACGATTCGTTTATTAAATGTGTCAAATGGGTTGGGTCAGGTCAACCCGCCTTATTAACAGGTCGGGTTAGGGTTGAAGGATCCTGACACGATTATTAAATGGGTCGGGTTAGGGTTGGGCCATTTAGTCTAATACCCCTACCTCGACACGACACGAACCCGACACGTTAACCCGAATTGACACCCCTATTCAGCTTGCCATCAGTTTAAGGGGAAAAATAAAGAATGCTAAATGGATTTTGGATTTTTTATATATAAAAATATCATAGTCTAAGTAAGGTTTTGAAAGATGATTTTGTTAAAAATACAAAAAAAAAGTGATGATTGAATTACATCACTCTTGACAATAGGCATATATTATTAAATCTAGATTGAACCTTAACTTGATCTAAAAATCGCATTATTGGATTACTGGTTCAATTTGTGGATTCCAGTTGAATTGTAGGGTTAAATGAGAATTTTAAAAAATATATAAATAAGTTTGAAAATACATAAAATTAACATGTAATTAGAAAAAAAATAACATGCCTAAATTACTAATTAAAATAAATTTTAAAAAGCTTATTAAGTGGAACATCAATTGTATTTTTTATTAATTAATCATAAGTGAAATCCATCATTATGTGAATTGCAGGATGCAAAAATTCTCTATTTTTATATATAGTCATTGTCAAGAAGATAAATAAATAAATGTATAGATATATATATATATATATATATATTCAATTGCTCCCATGATCATACTAATTTTTAATACTAGAAAAATAAATGGATGTCCTAAAAGTTTTGATTTATGAATTATTTTTAGAAAATTTTTATTGAAAAAGAAAAAAGTAATTGATTTTTATATTTTCCATAAAAGTGATATAAAAACTTTCCTAAAATCATTCATTAACAAATTTCCTAAGGACAACTATTAATATGGTCCATTTTTAATAGAACCAAAAAAAAAAAAAAAAACCTAATTTGTAATAGTGATCCCTATCCTCTTGAGCTCTAATTAAGTCTTCATTTTTAAACAATGATCCTTATCGTCTTGAGTGTAGCATACATTACAACATGAGCTTCATTGTCCCTGTTTGGCTGTCTTCTATATATTTTCTGTTTCTGTTCATTTTTCTGTTTCCTTTACTTTTCACTCGTCTGATCAGATTCATAATTGCAAATCAGATGGCTCTAGAGTCTAGTCCACCAATAAGCAGACACCCCAACTTTCCTTAGGACACATATATGTTGACTATTAGGACTTAGTCCTTTCTCCGTCTGACCCGCACCTTTAAAAGTAGACATCTTGTTAGGTAATAAAATTAAAACATCACATGCAGAATGACAAAGTTGAAGTGCTACGCCATTTAACAATTTTAATTTCAATTTTACCATTGGCAAATAATTATTAAATACATGAATTATACATAAATAAATTAATTATGTGATGCTGCAAAATATGGTCATCTTTGAAAATCCACTAATCAATATAAGAGTATTGAACCAACCACAATTTTACAAAGCATCGTTAGAAGACAATTACAGGGTACGTAGTACTTAACAAGATAACCCTTGAGGCTTATAAATATTGATGTTGTTATTCTAAGCTGGACACAACAACAACCTGCCTCTCATCACTTTCATCATCCCACAAACCCATATTGCATTCCTGAAAAAAAAAAAAAAAAAAAAAAAAAAAAACAATGGCGGAAGGAGTTCTCTTCGACCTTGGCAAGAAAGTCCTTGAAGTGGTGGGTTCCTTAGCACTCCAAGAGATCAAGTTGGCCAGTGGTGTCAAAGCTGAGCTTGAAAATCTGAAAAGCACAGTTTCAACAATCCAAGCTGTGCTTCTAGATGCAGAAAAGCAGGGCTCTCATAACAACGAGGTCTAAGTCTGGCTCAACAAGCTCAGAGATGTCTTCCTTGATGCAGATGACGTGCTGGATGATTTCTCCACTGAAGCTTTGCAGCACAAAGTGATGGCTGGAAATAAGATGACAAAGGAGGTACGCATTTTCTTTTCAAGTTCAAACCAGCTTGCTTTTAGTCTTAAGATGGGTCATAGAATAAAGGCAATTAGGGAGAGACTTGGCCTATTTGGAAGTTTAAAGAGGGAGGAGAGTAGAGGAGAGAAAGTAGTGTGAAAGAGAGTAGAGGAAAATAGTTATCTTCCACCTTGTTTAGATTTTTTTTAAATTAGTAAGGGGAATGCAGTAATTAGCCCTTCCCCTTGTTTAGATGTTTTAAAATTTTGGAGGGAGAGGAGAGGAAATAATTTAAATATACAAATTTACCCCTATTTAAAAATGGGCTTGCAATATTGGTCTATGATTAATTTATTAGATTAAATAATTATTTAATTAACATTCTCATTCCATCAAATACCGTTAATAAAAGTATAAAACTATTATTAAATATTATAATATAATTTTTATTAGCTCAAAAAAAATTATAATAAAAAAGTAAAAAACCTCCTCTAATTTTCTCAACTTTTCCAAGAAACAAACAATTCCCATAGTTTCTCACTCCCCAAACACCCATGGCAGCAGCCACCTTCAACACCAAAACCCAAACCTACACATCCCCAAGACCAACGATTCACCTTGCCACCAATCCCAGCCTCTCTCTCACCTCTTTCCTCTTCCAAAACTCCTTTTCTTCCCCACACAGCCTCCTAGCCAATGTACAGCTCCGTCCTATGCTCTATTGCTGAATAATCTAAATGCATCTCATCTATGAAATACATATCAGAAATAAAATCAGGATCATATTATCTATAACCACATACTTACTAGAATTTGACATTTTAATTAGAAAGATTTTAAATAAAATACCTTGATGCAACAAAATTGATTTCAAATAAATTTTTTGTAAATAATCTTCTTGAATCTTTACTTGATCTTGACCAATATTATGGTTTTTTTCTTGTTGAGACTAGCTCTACCTGTGTAGCCCAAGAAGTAGTGAAGAAATTGATTTTCACCTTCTCCCAAACGGAAAATACAGCTGCTCTGTTCTTATATACGGGAAACAGAGTGTAACAGAGTTCGTTAGATAATTACTGTATACTAGCTAGCCATTGGATGATTGTTACAACTATCCCACTAAAATCACAAGGCTGTGCTGCTATTTGTTGGGAAAGTTTAATTATGGTAAACAATGAGAAAAGACCTCGAAGATGAATCTATCTAGGAAATATTGAACAGAGGGAAACAACAAAGCAAAGAAGGGAAGGTTTAAGAAATCCTCATATGTTGGGTATGATTCATATTGCCAATCGATGGAGCTTAAGATTGCTGTCAGACTCATCTCGAATTTTCCTTTTCAATGATCCGAAATAGAGAAAATGTAAATTTTCCTGGAAAACAAACAATAACTATGTGTGGATCACATATGGAAGAAGCAGAGACATGTGTCTCTGTTGGTTTTTAAAGCCCACAATCACAAACAATAAAAAATCAGTTGTCGTACTTTCCTATGGTCTGGTTTCGTTGAAGCATCAAAGGTTGTATGTATTATTGAGCTAATCGCCTAGTGATTTTTGATTGGTTGTAGGATTTGTCATTTGTAGTGTTAAATTTTCTCAGGAAACAAACAAAGATTATTTATATAATTGGTTTAAAATTTTGTTAATTTAGAAAGGGTAAATTGGAGAATTAATTTGGTCAATAATTTATTTACTCTACCCTCCCTTCAAATCTCTCTAATTTGGGGGAATTAAAAATGAGGGGTTAGAGGTAGTTGAAACCCCTCCAAATCCCTCCAAACCGCTCCCCTCCTTCCTTAAAAAACTTTCAAACAAGATAATTGAATTACTCTCCCTCCCTCTACTCTACTCCCCTTCCTTTTTTAAACATCCAAACATGCCATAAATGTCATTGTGAATGAGAAGGATGATTTCCACTTTATTCAAAACTCCGTTGAGCCACAAGTCATGAATAGGGATAGGGAAACTTATTCTTTTGTATTGGAAGAAGATGTGGTTGGGAGAGAGGATGATAAGAAAGAAATTATAAAACTTCTTTTTAATGCCAACACCGTAGAGAATGTGTCAATTATTTCAATAGTTGGGATTGGAGGTTTAGGCAAAACTACACTAGCTCAACTCATATACAATGATGAAAATGTCAAAAATAATTTTGAGCTGAAATTGTGGATTTGTGTCTCTGATAACTTTGATTTAAAACATATTGTGAATCAAATCTTAGAATCTTTGGGAAATGAGAGGGATGAAAAAAAAAGCCTTGAGATTTTACAAAATCACCTTCAAGAAAAACTTAATGGAAAAAAATACTTTCTTGTCCTAGATGACGTGTGGAATGAGGATACTTATAAATGGCTTCTCTTAAAAAATTTACTAATGGGTGGTGCAAGGGGAAGTAAGATAATAGTAACTACTCGCTTGATAAATGTTGCGGACATAACGGGCACAACTCCGCCTCATGAGCTTAAAGGCCTAGATCCAGAAAAGGCTTGGTCATTGTTTACAAAAATGGCATTTAAAGGAGGCAAGGAGCCAGAGAACCAAGGCATAATAGACCTAGGAAAAGAGATTGTGGGAAAATGTATTGGGGTGCCTCTTGCTATAAGAACGATAGGAAGCTTATTGTATGGTAAAACCTCTAAAATTGAGTGGCAGTCTTTTTTAGATGATGAGCTCTCAAAATTAACCCAACAAGAAAATAATATTTCATTAACTCTTAAGTTGAGTTATGATCACCTTCCACCACACTTAAAGCAATGTTTTGCTTATTGTAGATTGTTTCCAAAAGATTATAGGATTGATATAAATACACTTATTAATCTTTGGGCAACGCAAGGCTTTATTGTGTTAGAAGGTCCTAGGCAGCGTTTTGTGGATATTGGTAGAAAATATTTTATGGAATTACTTTGGAGGTCATTTTTTCAAGAAGTAAGAAATGATGAATGGGGCAATATAAAATCGTGTAAAATGCACGATCTCATGCATGATCTTGCATGTCTTGTGTCTGAAACGGAAAGTGTCATATTAAATTCAAGTGGGGAAAATGCTATTGAAAAAGTTCGTCATGTATCATTTGATCTTGTGAATTCATCAATGCAGTTTTCAATCCCCATGCCTAATGGAAGGAAGATACACACAATTCTAGCATTTAGAGCATGGGGGACTTGGGTAACTTAACTTGTGATGCATTCATTTCAAATTTTAAGTATTTACGCGCATTGGGTTTGAGTAATCTAAGATTACTTGTAGTGCCACATTCAATTGGGAAATTGAAGCATTTAGATATCTTGATCTGTCTGAAAATAAATATATTGCCGTTCTCCCTAATTTCATTACTAAGATGCTAAATTTGCAGACACTAATACTACGAAATTGTAATTCGCTTAGAGAGTTACCCAAGGGCATTAAAAAGTTGGTCAATCTCCGGTTTCTATATATTACAGATTGCAGCCAATTATTTGATACGCCCCATTTCCTAGATATTTCAGTTGGCGGCCCATTGACCAGTATGCCCCTTGAAATCAAACACCATACTTATCTTGAGTAGGGGTGTCCAAGGACCCGCATCAACTGACCCGCCCGCCCGAAACCGCCCAAACCGAAGGTCCACGGGCGGCTCCGAATCCACTCTATGGTCGGTCACGGATTGGCATTTAAAAAATCCGAATAGTTCGAATCGGATCCGAGTTTCAAAATATTTCACCCGGAAAATCCGAACCGACCGAATTATTTATAATTAAAAAAAAAAAAAAGTAGATTTGACATGCGGCCAGACAGCCCATGCCCAGCAAATCAGCAATGCCAACCCCAGATTTTCCTCACACCTTCCCAACATAAATATCAGTCGTTCATCTCAAATTAAAATTTAAAATTAAGGGTGTTGATGAGAGTAAAACTGAGCATGAAATGACCGGTTACAGTGGCACAATAACCCATTTTAAATCAATGGTTAGAATCCAAGATGGAGAGCCAATCTAACGGTGAGAAATAAAGGGGAAAGATCTGATATCTCAAACGGATTCAATCCACTCTTCAGTCTTCACTCTTCTTCAGTTTTCACTTCAGAGTCAGAGGTTAGGTCATGGACATGGCTTCCCATTCACGCCTTCTCCTTCCCTTTTCACTCTTCCTCACCTCTTCAGTCTTCACTTCTTCAGTCTCACACTCTCAGTTCTTTACCTGCTCTCTCAAACTCTCACAATCTCACACTCTATAAAGTCTAAACCGTTTCCCCAAATCCAAACTACTGCTTCTCCAAATCCAAATTCTAAAGAACAAACCCTAGCCGCCTCCAATGCCGTTACCCAGTCCCCTCTCCGCCTCCAACGCCTAGCGCCACTGCCGCTGTCCACTCCTCTCTCCATAGCTACCACCGGAGTCCTCACCCCGTGTACTCTTCACGGAGTCAGTAAGGTAATTTTTCTTTGTTTCTCATCTTTCTTTTTTGTTAGTCTCGTTGGTTTCATTTGTGATGGAAATCAAATGTTAAAATCAAATAATCCTATGAAACCCTATGTTAAAATCAAATAATCAAATGTTAAAATCAAATTCATACTATGAAACCCTAACTAAAAATAACTTAGAAACCCTAACTATTTTACTTTTGTTCTTTGTTCTTTTCTTAAATCAATTTTGATCTTGTTTTAGTTTTATACAGGATTGAAAGCTGACTCCAGTCTCCAAGTATCATTATTTGCTCTCAAGTTTGAAACCCATACACCCACGGTTTTCTTCAAGGTAGTTTTTGCTTTCCTTTGCATTTAAAAGTTAGAGACCCTAACTATTTTACTTTTGTTCTTTGTTCTTTTCTTTAATCAATTTTGATCCTGTTTTAATTTTATTCAGGATTGAAAGCTGAATCCAAGTATCATTATTTGCCCTCAAGTTTGAAACCCATACACCCACGGTTTTCTTCAAGGAATGGTTTCTGCTTTCCTTTGTATTTAGTAAAAAAAAAAAAATGTAGTGATTGTGGTGGTTGTTTGATATTTCTTTTTACAAAAGGGGCAGAGTAATTTAAATGATAAATAGAATGTTGAAAGGGAAACTATTGAATGTAATTCATGAGGGTTGTTTTTAAAGTTTTAGAACATTTACCTTGCTTTGTATGAGAAGATTGTTATGATGTGATTAGTTGATTGTGGTGGTTGTTTGATATTTCTTTTTACAAAAGGGGCAGAGTAATTTAAATGATAAATAGAATGTTGAAAGGGAAACTATTGAATGTAATTCATGAGAGTTGTTTTTAAAGTTTTAGAACATTTACCTTGCTTTGTATGAGAAGATTGTTATGATGTGATTAGTTGATTGTGGTGGTTGTTTGATATTTCTTTTTACAAAAGGGGCAGAGTAATTTAAATGATAAATAGAATGTTGAAAGGGAAACTATTGAATGTAATTCATGAGAGTTGTTTTTAAAGTTTTAGAACATTTACCTTGCTTTGTATGAGAAGATTGTTATGATGTGATTAGTTGATTGTGGTGGTTGTTTGATATTTCTTTTTACAAAAGGGGCAGAGTAATTTAAATGATAAATAGAATGTTGAAAGGGAAACTATTGAATGTAATTCATGAGAGTTGTTTTTAAAGTTTTAGAATATTTACCTTGCTTTGTATGAGAAGATTGTTATGATGTGATTAGTTGAATGTTGAAAGGGAAACTTTTGAATTTAATTCATGAGAGTTGCATTAATGTGGCTTGCAGATGCTTTTGATTTTGCTTTTATTAGTTTGTAGCTTTGTATGTTCTGTACTGCCCAAATTAGACAAGGTTTATTTAACATTTTGGTTATAGCATCTTATGGAAGTTTTAGTTTACCTTGCTTTGTTTTTAAAGTTTTAGAATATTTACCTTGCTTTGTATGAGAAGATTGTTATGATGTGATTAGTATGATCATGCAATTTGTCACTGCTAAGAAGAGATCTGTGATCTTGCATGTCCCTAATTAATTTACTTCATTGAGTTATCTGTGATCTTGCTAAGAAGAGATATGTGATCTTTCTTTCTAATAATCTCTTTTGATTATGTTTATTAAAATGTGTGGTTCCAGGATACTAGTTTTCCTTTTTGGTGTGTGTGGTTATTATTTATTATTATTATTATTATTATTAAAGCTATTAATTATACTTGTTACTCTAGTTTGCTAATATGTATCTTTGTTTTTTTAGGTCATGGAAACCAACACTAATGAACCCTCTGTCCAAACACCAGCTGCTACAGAAGATGATGGTGCTATTCCCACCCAAGTTCAAGATTCTGCTGCTACCCAAGCTGAAGCAGCTGCTGCTTCTGAGTTGCCCCCAGTTCCACCATGCCAAGTGAGTATGACAGCTCCTATTGGTGGTGGTTGTAGTAGTAGGAAAAAGTCTGTTGTTTGGGGTCACTTTGAAAAAGTAAAGATAGGTGAGGGTGATACTAGTAAAACTAAGACTATCTGTAAGTATTGTCAAAAATCTTATAATGCTGATAGTAAGAGTTGTGGTACTAGTAATTTGTCAGCTCATGTGCCAATATGTCCCAAGAACCCTAATAGAGAAGATGTAGTTAAAGGGCAGAAAACATTAGCTTTTGTACCCAAAAAGGATGGAGAAGACGGATTCCACCTTGTGTCAACATCCTTTTCTGTTGAGGCTTCTAGAAAGGCATTGGCCGAAATGGTTATAATTGATGAGTTGCCTTTTAGGTATGTCAAGGGGTATGGGTTTAAGAAATTTGTAAGTACCTTACAACCTAAGCTTAGATTAAAGGATATCACATCTCGTCAAACTGTGGCTAGGGATGTGATTGGCATTTATAATAGTGAGAGAGAGAAGCTAAGGAAATCCTTGAAGGGTTGTAGGGTGTGTCTCACTACGGACACATGGACTTCTATTCAAAATTTAAATTATATGTGTCTGACTTGTCACTTTATTGATGATGCTTGGAAATTGCATAAGAGAATTCTAAATTTTTGTCAAGTTGAAGACCACAAGGGGGAGACTATAGGTAGAAAGATTGAGATGTTGTTGCGTGAGTGGGGTATTGATGGGATATTCACCTTGACGGTGGATAATGCTAGTTCAAATTTAACAACAATTAAATTTTTGCAAAGGGTGACTAAAGATTGGAATGGGGCAGTTTTAGGAAATGAGTACATGCACATGAGGTGTTGTGCCCATATCCTAAATCTCATTGTGGGGGAGGGTTTAAAAGAGATAGATGCATCTGTTGCTAAGGTGCGTGAAGCTGTGAGGTATGTGAAGTCCTCACCCAATAGAAGTCAAACTTTTAGGAGTTTTATGGAGAGGTTAGGTATGGAGTCCAAGAGTCTTCTCAATCTAGATGTACCTACTAGGTGGAACTCGACCTATATCATGTTAGAAACTGCTGAAAATTTTGAGAAAGTGTTCCTCCGAATGGATTTTGAAGATGATGGTTATTCGTCGTACTTTAGGACCAAGGAAGATAGTGGTGGTTTGGCGTCTCCATGTATGACTGATTTCCAAAATTGTAGGGCATTTGTGACTTTCTTAAGGTTGTTTTATAATGCAACAAAGAAATTTTCTGGTTCATTGTATGTTACTTCAAATGCCTTTTATGATGAGATCTTTGTTATTCAGGAGAGTATTTCCAATTTAGTTAAATCCCAAAACACTCTCTTGAAAAGCACAGCCACAAACATGCAAACTAAGTTTGAGAAGTATTGGGGGGAAGGGGAGAAAATTAATCCTCTTTTGTATGTGGCTGTGGTCTTCGATCCACGAAAAAAATTGAGGTTTTTGAAGTTTTCATTTTCTGAAATTTATGGGAATGCAGTTGCAGAAGTGATGGTTGATAAGGTGAAAGACCTTTTGTTTAAGTTGTATAATTTTTACACTTCTATTCATTCACCAAATGTGCAAGATCAAAGTGGGAGTGAGAGGACAGAATTGGAAACTGATGCTAGTGATCCATATGCGATGGTTCACTCGCGATATGAACGTTTTTTGCAAGTTGAGCAATCTGTAGGTTGTAGTAATGAGCTTGAGAGGTATTTGGCTGAAAACTGGATGGTAGAAAGGATGCAAATTTTGAGATATTGGAGTGGTGGAGGGACAATTGTAATAAGTACCAAGTGTTGTCTAAAGTAGTTAAGGATGTGCTAGCTGTGCCAGTTTCCACTGTTGCATCTGAGTCAGCATTTAGCACTGGAGGTCGAATTGTTGATCCATTTCGAAGTGCACTATCTCCTCTCATGGTTCAAAACTTTGTATGTTCACAAAATTGGCTTCAAGCCACAGTTCCAATTTCTCATCACCAGTCAAGGGATGATGTTGAGGCATTGGAGGAGGAGTTACTTGACTTAGGTAATATGCTTAAATTCTGAAACTTAGTGTATTAATTTTATTGAATGTCTCATGTATTCAAGCAAAATTTAATCTATTTGTGTTTATTGTGTTTATTTCCTATTCTTTTCTAGTTTTAAATCAACAACCAACAGCAAGTGCAACAGCAAATACCAACTCAAGCAAGGGTTCCACTTCAGGCAAACGACCCTTGATTAGCATTGATGATTAATCACTGACTTAGTATGATTCTGCCTTTATAGCCCCTTACTATTATAAACTTGGTTTCCTTACTAGTTGGTTGGTACTAATGTATTGTTTGTTGAATATTTTTTTGTCTATTGTAGGAGGATGGTAAATTATTTTGTAAAGAAGGCAGCATTTTGGGAATATTTTAGAAGCTTTTTGGACATATTGCTTTTCTAACTTGTAACAATACTCAACTGTCAATACTTATAGAAAAGAAATCTTAGTTCATAGGTTTTCTTTTCTATTAGTTATAGACTTATAAACTATAGAATAGTCATTCAATGCTTTGGAAAAGCTATTTTTTGGAAATACCTATGGTATTTGATTGTTGTAATTAATTATATAGCTTGGAACATTGTATAACTAGCAAGCTTTCTGCCTCATGGGTTACTGCCCAAAAAACTTGCAGTGACTGCCTTTATATTACTAAGTATATATATCTATTGGAATATTGCAGTATAGTATTCTGTTGTGATTTATTTTATTGCTGGAAAATTGGAAATATTATTTGTTGTAGTTTGTAGGTTTTATGGGTGTTGAGCATTTTACTGCCTAGGTGCCTTTTGTGTTGTTTTACAGATTACATATTATTTTTTGTTCTTAATGTGGGAAAGATTATGTATTGGGATTGATAGGTGCTTCTTGTTTCAGATCACAAGTGACTAAAAAATAAGAAAGACTTTTTGGTGTGTTGTGTTGATCACAGGTGATAAAATGAATAAGCCTTATTTGGGCCTTTTTGATTTGTCCTGATTGATGGCCCAATAGGTCTAGTTTTGTTATGCTGGAAGTTCTATTTCAAAATTAATTAAGTAAAAAGGCCCAAAAAAGTGAATTTTCTGTGATTTTAACAATGGCAAAAAGTCCGGCCCAATCTAAGGCCCAGACCCGTGAAACCGATGACTCCGACCCGGACAACCCGATTACCCGAAATGTCGGATCTGACTCGATATTCAGTCGAATACGGATCCCAAATTCAAGTAACCGATTCAACCGGGTCGAGTACGGTTTGGGCCCAAAACCGACCCAACCCGGCCCGATCCGTGGACACCCCTAATCTTGAGACAATACTACCAGGGGTTTTTATGAGAATGGAAGGTTCTAGGGGCCAAGTGAAAACAGGCTATTGTAGTTCGTATAAGAAAAAAAGGGCCAAATCCAATGGGTCAAGTCAATTGAAGGAACTACGCAACTTGGGAGGAAATTTAAAATTTGAAAATCTGGGACATGGAAAAGATGAGGTGCGGGAATGTAAAGATGCAAATTTAAAGGAGAAACATCACCTTCAACGACTAATATTAAAGTGGAAGTGGGATGCCTCCGAGTGGGATGGAGAAACCGATGAAATGCTGGAAGGGCTTCAACCACATCCAAATCTCAGAGTGTTGGAATTGTAGAATTATATGGGTGTGAGAACTCCAAGTTGGTTCTCTTCTCTCACTAATCTTGTTGATTTTCAATTACTTGGAAATAGGAGATTGCAGCACCTCCCACTGTTAATTCAACTCCCTTTTCTCAAGTCTCTCTCTCTTGATGGAATGGAAGCACTTGAATACATATGAACAGATGAAGAGAGTGTTATTAACGTGTTGGGTGATTCCTCTTCTTCTTCTTCTTCTTCTTCAAAAACACCATTCTTCCCATCCTTATCTTCTCTAGAAATATGGTTTTGCCCAAAACTGAAGGGATGGTGGAGGAATTCAGATGATGATAATGAGCCACACCATCTCTTACTTCCATCATTTCCTCCTTCTCTTTCTACATTAGTGATTTACCATTGCCCTAACCTGACTTATATTCCTCCCTTTCCATATTTGAAAGAATGGCTGGATTTGAGTGGGTGTAGCTGGAAGGTATTGGAGCAGACAATGAAAATGAAAATGGGAGCAGCAACCACATCAACCTACTTTCCTCTCTCTCAATTACAGCAATTAAACTTATGTCGGATGAACGATTTAGAATCTCTTCCAGAGGAGTGGCTGCGGAACCTCGTTTCTCTCCGGAAACTCGAAATACAATGATGCGATGGACTGGGTTCTTTCCATTGGATAGGCATCCTCACGTCACTACTAACCCTTCAAATTGGGGGATGTCCCAATCTGACTTCACTTCCTCAAGAGATTCGCAATCTCACCTCTTTAAAATAGTTGATAATTTGGCACTGTCCCCTCTTAGGGCAAAGATGCAAGAGGCAAATAGGTGAAGATTGGCCCTTCATTGCCCATGTCCTAAGCGTATTTGTGGATGATCAGGAACAGCAAGAAGAAACAATTTCTTCAGGTATGCATCTCATCTATCTATCTTTTAATCCCAAATTAAAAATCAACTTTTAAAACTATTCAACTTCTTTTTTATGCTGAACTGAACCAGTTTGAAACTCTCTTTCCTTCTTTTCGGTATTTTTCCTTTTTCCTGTCTATAAAGTGTTAATTAGACACACGATTTTTTCACAAAGTTTTTTTTTTTTTTTTTTGAGAAGATCTTCACAAAGTTATTTGAACAAGAAAAATTAGGATAATGTAATCCATCCGTTTCTTTCTTTCTTTCTTTTCATTCTAATGATTTATATCTTTGTATCTAAGAGCATGTTGATAATATGATGTGTGTATGGTGGCTTCTTAATAATTGCAGAATCAGAGTCAGATTCAGAGTTATAGTCAGCCTCTTCTTCTTCAGGTATGCATCTATCTTCTTCTTGTTGGTGCCTTTTGAGATTTGTGATATTTTGGAGAAGTTGTTAGTTATGTGACTTCTTATGCAGAACCAACTGAGAAAAAGAACAGGCTTGGCTTCAAAATTCGGAATCTTTTCAAAAATTGCAATTGTGCAACGGCTCGAGAACTAGAACTCAGTGGTAATCCTTTTGTTCTTTTATTCAAAAACTATGCAGATGATTACTTCAAATTATTAGGAAATTTTTTTTAAGTCTTTCATTTGTTCTTTTATTCTATCTTATCTTAAAGTTAAAAATTTTAATGAGATGATTAAACGAAAAATATTTGTTTGCTTCCTCACATGTTGAATCGTTGATGTGAAGACAGACTTTGAAGTCAAAGAAAAACGAGAGAATTACTGAATGTGTCTATTTTGTTTGTCCATGCACAAATTCAAAGGTAGATTGGATTGAATTTTTATCTGTTACACAATTGAAAATTTCCAATTAAGGTTTTTCTTTTTGCTTGAATACCAATTGAGATTAGAGGATACTGTGATTTCTCTTACTTTACCCATTTTTATGTAATAGGTTGTTATACTCAAAACAACAACACCCAAGTTTAAGAACTTCTGGTTTTTCCAATGGTTGCTATTTTGGAACTTTCTCTCTCTGCTAAAGTGGTGGCCCTTGCTTCTTGAATTTTGGCTGTGGAGTCCCTGTGTGAACATGAGGCAGCAAAAACATGGGTAGGAGGGAAAGAACATAAGAGTGGAATCCTCAATTGCGTATTTAACTTCTCAATCATTTGACTTATCACACAGAACAAATCAAGGCAACAACAAACCTGGCTCAAAATTTTGACCCTATTCAAAAAGCTTTGGCCCTGAAATTGTGTGACAAGTAGTGGACTCCATGGTAATCATCTTCTCTCTCTTAAAAAACAATTGGGAAATCTCTTTATGTTTTGTTTCCTTTCTATATGTTCAAAGGCCTGCTGTTGCATATATGACATCTTCACATATATGGAGAAAAAAGGATAGCGTTTATATCTTTGACTTTAAGTTATGAGCTGATGTACTTGGTTGCTTTGCTGACAATTGCTGAAATAGAGAAACTTTTACCACTTTAGGGGAGTATCTACCATGCCAACTAACAATGCAGGAATTATCTTATTAAATGGATTCTGTTTGGTCAATTATTTTCTCTATATATAAGCTTAAAACATGTTCTTATATATACTAGAAATTGAGTTCCATAATGTCATTGGGTAGTTGGTAAATAACTAATGAATTATTTAGTTTATGGGTTGAGACAATAAGGCTGAATAATTTGTTCTTTTCTCAAATGTTTCTTGAGAATTCATTTAAGTCAGAAGTATAAAATGAGATTAGACTAGTTGATTTATTTAGTCAAGTCTTTCTGGACATGCACAAATCCAATGGTAAATTATCTAACAGATTTCAGAGTACCCTCCTTTTCTTACTTCATTATGTAGTATTTTATGGTGGGTTATTAATGCTCAAAGCAGCATCCAAGCTTAGGAACTTTTCATTTTCTATGTGGTTGGTGTTTTGTCTATTTGTCTACCTCCTAAAGCCCCTTTGGTTATTAACATTTTGTTCTGCAGACGTTGTTTGATATTGGGCAACATTACACGTGTTCTTTTCTCTAATCACTGCGAAGAAGAGGAGGCCAGCCTGCAGGCCCCCCACATGAGTCTGGGGGATAGAGTTCATGGAATTTTTAAGCCATAGAGAGGTAGAACAAGTAAGGTGGTTGAGACATGAGAGGTAAGAGAAGCAGTTTGATTAAGAGGGCGTTTGGATTCAACTTAATCCTACGTCTACGTTTTGCAACACGTTTTCAGTCTTTTTTTTTTTTTTTTTTCTGCGCATGAACAGTGATTTTACTGTTCAGGAGACATTTTTACTGTTCACGTACTGTTCTGTCACTGTTCATGCACTGTTCACACATTAAAAAATATTAAAAATGGGTCCAACGATACTATTTACATATTTAAAAATTATTTTGCTACAGTATTTTCAGTTTTCAATTTCAGCAACAATAAGTTCAATCCAAACGGACCCTAAATATCCCAAAGATGGAGTAATTCACTGCAAAGTGAAGCAGAGGTAAGCAAATTCTGGTCTTTGAACTATTCTTACCTTATCTATCATTTAATCCCAAATTGAAAATCAACTACAGGTTTTTTTTGGGTCTTTGATATTTTGGACAACTTTTAAAACTATTCAACTTCTTTCTTATGCTGAACTGAACAAATTTAAAGCTCCCTTTCTTTCTTTCCAGTCTTTTTTTTTACTTTTTCCGGTCTATAAAATGTTAGAGGCTGTTTGGATTGAGTTTTTTGATAACTCAATTCTCTGTTTCCATAACTCATAACTCAAAAATGGTGGGACCCATAGTAAAAAAGTTGTTTGGCCAAACGATAACTCTGTTTCCATAACTCTGTTTCCATCACTCAATTCTCTGATTTTTAAGTTATGAGTTATGGAAACTGAAAACAACAAAAGGCTGTTTTCAGTTTCCATAACTCATAACTTAATGACATTTCCGTAAATAAACACACATGAGGGACCCATAGCCGCAACTTTTGACCACTTTTTGACTGTTTTTTTTTTTTTTTTTTCTGGGTTGGCCGTTCAGTTTTTTTTTTTTTTTTTTTTTTTCTTTCTGGGTTGGCGTTGTTCTTTTTTTTTTTTCTTTTCCTGGGTTGGCGTTGTTCTTTTCTTTTTCTTTTTCTTTTTTTTTCTTTTTTTTTTTTTTTTTTTTTCTGGGTTGGCGTTGTTCTTTTTTTTTTTTCTTTTTCTTTTTCTTTTTCTTTTCCTGGGTTGGCTGTTCGGTTTGGTTTTTTTATTTTTTTTTTATTTTTTATATATATATATTAGCTTCGGTGAGTTGGGTGCTAAAATAAATAAAAAAATAAAAAAAAACTGTACTAGCTGACAGGTGTGGGACCCATGAATAGTGTGAAAAATTGAGTGATGAAAATAAAAGTGATGTTGCCAAATGAGTGTGAAAAAATGAGTGATGAGTGATGAGTGATGAGTGATGAGTGATGAGTGATAAGTGATGGAAATTGAGTGACGGAAATTGAGTGATGAAAAATCCTTACCCAAACAGGCCCTTAATTACACACATGATTTCTTCACAAAGTTATTTGAACAAGAAAAATTAGGATAATGTAATCAATCCCCCCCTTTTTTTTTTCTTTCTTTTAATTCTAATGATTTATATCTATGTACCTAAGAGCATGTTGATAATTTGATGTGTGTATGGTTGCTTCTTAATAATTGCAGAATTTGTGTAATAATCGGAGATGGTTTATTAGCTTCCAGAGGGGGAATTAATCTTGCAACAATCATTGCAGGAATTAGCTTATTTTGCAGGTCTATATATCTATTAAGATTAATTTTTAAACTCTCATTTGAACTATTGATATATAGAAAATAACTAATGGTTTAGTTACTGCTTTTGATGGGATAATTAGTTTATTTATTACTTGAATAACTAAGACTTGAAGATCCCTCATTTTGCTTACTTCCCGGGATTTTTTGAATAATAGGTTGTTAATTTCAGAGCTACACAAGTTTAAGAACTTCTGGTTTTTCAAGTGCTTGTTATTTTGTCACTTTCCCTGCCTCCTAAAGTCGTAGTCCTTGCTGCATTTGGTTGTGAAGTCCCTGTAATCTTGAGGCAGCAGCACATCTGTTCTTTTTTAATCAGTGGGATCCAAATACAGTCCCATAAACATGAGTAGGAGAGAATGTTGGATAGAAGTTGGAATCTGATGGCATCTTTAACAACTTCAGGTATTTGACTTTTAATGAAGAAACCAACACCAATAATCTTGTTTTGATAGATCTTGGAGAATTTATTAGGCATTGGACTTTTCAGGTTTCACACAGAACTTAAAATTCAGACCCTATTCAAAACTTTCAGGCCTTGCAATTGTGCAGCATGTCCCAAAATTGCAAGTGAATAATTAGAATCTGCTGAAAACAAATTCTTAGTCATTTGACTTCTTATGCAGAACCAACTGAGGCAAAGAACAAGCTTGGGTGCAAAATTGAGACCCTATTCTAAAGCTGCAATTGTGTAACAGGTCAAGAACTCAGTGGTATTCATTTGTTTCCCTTTTTTCCAATCAAAACTTTTATAAGACGCACGATTTCTTTAAATTATTAGGAGAATAAAAAAGGATAACTGCTTTATCATCTGTTCTTTTATTCTAATGATTTATATATTTTCATCTAAACTTGTGTTAATGAAATGACATATATGGTCGCTTGTGTTCATAATTGCAGAATCATAGCAAATTTCTTAGAACTTTGAAGTGAGGACTTGACCGGGCAACTAACACTGCAGGAATTAGCTTACTAAACCGGTATTTGGGTTGTTAATTTTTTTTTTTTTTTTTTTTTTTTTTTTTTTGTTCATAAAAGTTTCTAACATATATCTACTAAGTTCTTTTCATGAGATGATTAAACCAAAATACTCACATTTTTGTGTGTATACTGGCTTTAAAAAATAAAAAAAGAGCAAGAGAATGAATGAATGGGCCTAATCTGTTCATACATGCACTCATTCAAAGATAGTTTGAATTGAATTTTTATATGTTAATAGAAAATAATTACAAATTATGTTTTAACTACTTCAAGTATCTTGCTTTTTATGGCACAACTGAAAATCAATTTTTTTGTTCTTCATTCTGCCTTTTGAGGTTTTGATATTTTGAAGAACTTCTCAATCATTTGACTCCTCACGCAGAACGAATTAAGGACAAACTTGGCTTACCCTGTTCAAAACTTTATGGCCTAGAAATTAAGACAAGTACGGTCTTGGACTCAATGGTAATCATCTTTTTTTATAAAAAAAATTCCCTTTACTTTTTTTTTTCATCAAAACTTTAATTAGATTCATGATTTCTTTAAATTATTAGGAGAATAAAAAGGGATAATTGTATATTCTTCCGTTTGTTCTTTTGTTCTAATAATTTATATCATTGCATCTAAGCTTGTGTTGATGAAATGACATATATGGTTGCTTCTTAATAATTGCAGAATCCTAGAAAATTTGGTAGCATTTTGAAGAGAGGAACATGACCAGGCAACTATGACATTACAGGGAATCAGCTTACTATAAAAGTATTTTGGTGGTTAACTTTTTTTTTTTTTTTGGGGGTGTTGGGGTTGGGATATTTGTTTGCTTCCTCACATGTTGGTGTGAAGACTGACTTTTTAAAGTCAGAACTCAGAAGAACACAAGAATGACTGAACGAGTATAACTTTTTGTACATGCACAAATGTGAAGGTAGATTGGATTGAGTTTTTATATGTTATTCAATGAAATATTACTAATTAAGGATTTTCATCTCACTTGTATTCCAATTAAGACTTAGGATAACACCATTTTTCTTTTCATTTTCTCTGTCGTTGGTATTTTGTCTATTTCACTACCTCCTAAAGTATAGCCTTTGCTTCTTAACTTTTAGTTGTGCAGTCTCTCTTCGAACTATGGGCAACATGACGCATGTTCTTTTTTATAATCACTGGAAAGTAAAGGGGGCGAGGACAGTGTAATGGATGGATAGAGTGTATGGAGTTTTTAGGCCAAAGAGAGCTAGGAGTAAGAATGGCTGAGCTGTGATGGGTAAGAGAGGCTATTTGATTAAATGTCCCAAATTGGAAGGTATTGGAGCAGACAATAAAAATGGAGCAACAACATCAACCTACTTTCCCCTCTCACAATTAGAGGTTTAAGGCTTATATCAGATTAACGATTTAAAATCTCTTCTAGAGAAGAGGCTGCAGAACCTCATTTCTCTCCGGGAAGTCTATATAAAAAGGTGCAATGGTCTGGGTTTTCTCCATTGGATAGGCATCCTCACATCACTACAAAGCCTTAACATTTAGGAATGTCCCAAACTAATGTCACTTCCTCAAGGGATTCGCAATCTCGCATCTTTATATGAACTAGGAATTGATAATTGTCCCAATCTGATGTCACTTCCTAATGGGAGTCACAATCTCACCCCTTTAAAAAAGTTGGAAATTCTTGATTATCCCCTCTAACAGCAAAGATGCAAGAGGCAAACAGGTGAAGATTGGCCCATCATTGCTCATGTCCCATACGCGTATGTGGATGGTTTGATCCACCAAGAAGAAACAATATTTCAGGTATGAATCTGTCTATCTATTGATCTATCTATCTTTTCATCCCAAATTAAAAACCAACCACTGGTTTTTTAGGATTTTGATATTTTGAACTACTTCTAAAACTATTCAACTTTGTTCTTATGCTCAACTGAACCAATTTAAAATTCTCTTTCTTTTCTGTATTTTTTCTTTTTCCTGTCTATAAAATGTTAATTAGACAGTTGATTTCTTCACAAAGTTATTTGAACAAGAAAGATTAAGATAATGCAATCCTTCCCTTCATACATACATACATACATACATATATATATATATATATATATAAAATTCTAATTATTTATATCTTTGTACATAAGAATATAATATGATGTGTGTATGGTTGCTTCTAAATAATTGCAGAATCAGAGTCAGAGTCAGTTTGTTAACACTCTAAGAGGAGGACTTAATCTAGCAACTACCATTGCAGGAATTAGCTTATTTTCAGGTATTTTTTTGGTTGATTCTCTTTTGTTCATTTAAAAGTCTTTCATTTGTTCTTTTATTCTTTCGTTTCTTAAATTCTTTCTTTTGTTGGGGAAGTAACATATTTTATTTTAATGAGATGATTAAATGGAAATTTTTTGTTTGCTTCCTCACATGTCGAATTGTTGATGTAAGACTGACTTAGAAGTCAAAGAAGAATGAGAGAATGACTGACTGAGTCTAATTTGTTCATTCATGCACAAATTGAAATGTAGATTGGATTGAATTTGATCTTTTACTTTATTAAAATTTACCAATGAAGGTTTTCCTTTTTGCTTGAATCCCAATTAAGATTAGAGGATACTGTTACTTTACCCATTTTTATATAATAGGTTGTTACACTCAAAACAGCACCCAAGTTTTAGAACTTTTGGTTTTTCCAGTGGTTGGTAATTGGCAGTTTCTCTCTCTGCTAAAGCCGTGGCCCTTGCTTTTGAATTTTGGCCTTGGGGTCCCTATGTGAACATGAGGCAGAAAACATGAATATAGGAGGGAAAGAGTTCGATCGGTTGGCATCTTTAACTACTTCAGGTATTTGGTTTTTTATGCAGATCCAAACACCAATTTTCTTCTTCTTCTTCTTCTTCTTCATCTTTGCCTTTTCAGTTTTGATATTTTGAAGAACTTCTCAATCAAATGACTTCTCACGCAGAACAAATTAAGGCAACAACTAAGCTGGTGCAAAGTTTGGACCCTATTCAAAACCTTCTGGCCCTGAAATTGTGCAACAAGTCATGAACTCAAGGTTATCATCTATTTCCTTTTTCTTTTTATTTAGGAAATCTCTTATCTGTTTTTTTCCCTTTTTGTATGTTCAAAGGACTGTTGCTACATATATGATCTCATCACATAAATGGAGAATAAAGGATAACATCTATATCTTTGTACGTAAAACTTCTTTGATGTCATAAGGTGATGTTCTTGGTTGCATTTCTGACAATTGTAGAAATGGAGAAAATCTTTTAACACTTTGAGGGAGTATTCTGTTTGGTCAATTTTTTTTCCTTTATATTATAAGCTTTTGTATCAAAAAGGAAAATTATTAGCAATATAAACTTTGTTACTTTTTTAATTTTTATTTTCCTACTTTTATAAGCCAAGTCACTTTAAAAACTTTTCTCCCTAGTGATTAAATCTTTTGGATCTTGTGGCACCTGCTACTGCTACAGCCTCTACCTCATCTCCAAATATATCAAGGTAAAATATTCTTATCATTTTTATTGTGCCTTAGCTTCTTATTGTTGTCCTCCCAAAAAAAGAAGTTCTCTTTGGTAAACTCAATAATTTTTTCTGTTGTTCTTGTGCTGAAAATGTTTTATTTTTGCAGATACTTCAAAACTTCCATTATTGTATGAATGAAAACTGAGCATCCAACTACCTTGTGGGAATTAGCTTATTATTCCAGGTATGCTTTCAGATTTTTTTTTTTTTTTTTTTTTTGGGTGTGTTCCCTGTTATACATAAGCTTTCTGTACTTGTGTTAAAATTTTTCTCCAAAATTCAAAACAGAATTGTAGAATATCCACTTTTTTCTTCTTTACCTATTATTTTATGATGGTTTATTAATACTGAAAACTTGAACTTGAAAACTTGTATTCACATGCACTAGAATCCTGTTCGTCTAAGATCACAATTAATTGGAGTTGTGCTAATGATAGGAATGTCTGTTTCATGTTATGGTATCAGTTTCCTAATAATATTCTTTTCTCTTTTGTGGTTGGGATGAAGGTCGCTGCAACAATTTCTTTGAAATAAGTGCAAAGTGTGAAGATGATCCTATCTTTGTGTAATATGGAGAGGAAAGAAAAGGGAGAATTTTGGTTGAATTCCACTTGGAGGAGTACCTTGCCTTTTCACCTGAATTCTACTGTTACATTTTGTTGTTGTAAGTTATATTCTTGGAATTTACCTTGTACGAATATTGGTGATTGAAGTTTTGTCCTTCTGTATTCTCTCTAGAAGCAAGTTTTGAGAAGCCTTCAGAAAAGGCAATTTTACATATTTCTCACAACAATTGAAGTTAAATCCAACTAGGTTACATTTTGTCCTAAAAAAAAAAAAAAAGAAGTTAAATCCAACTAATTCCTTCCACTTTAAGTGTGAGTGTATGCCTTCCAAATCTTGTCAATAGTTCAATCCTTTCACCTCTTGCCAGTTTCAGTTTCAGTTTCATCTCCCAATGTTACACTCATCCTTTGCCCATATGTTTGCTGGAGTTGTCTTAGATTTTTTTTGGTCCTACTTATTTAGATTACTTCAAGAAGTTCTTGTTGGTTTATTCTTCTTCTTTTTTTCTTGTTGAAGACTATTGCATTATATTTTGTAGGTAAGATACTTGGAGCCTCTGTTCTCGTTTTGCCGACTAATTGCTTCAATGTTGGACAGCTATTCTTATGGGTTATTAGAGTGCAAAATAGAGGTAGCTATAATATTTTGAGTAAATGATACAATTATGCTGTTATTGGTTAGTATCTAATATGATATTTTAATCATTGTTTCCTCTGTAGATGGCGGTTCCATTGAGCGCACAACTTGTCTCATAACTCCTTTTCCATGAGAGGTGAGCCTACATGTTTCTTTTTTGTAAAATTGGCAGTTCCTTTATATTTTTAAATATCTAATATTTAAATTGTAGACTTTTTTCTTTGATTTATTATGGAAAACTCCCTTGTTACCTTTCATTATGGGGTGAAAGTTATTTGCATGCATGATCATATCTCTAGGTATTTGAAGATAACAAAAGTTTCTCTAACTCCCTTATTCTTTGTCAGGGATATCAACCACTATGATTGTGAAGTTAACTATTGGAGGGTCATCAAAAGGGGATTATTCACCGTTAATACAGAGCAAATTTTATGTCAAGTCTGGAATTTGACTTATTACAAGGAAGATGGTGAAGATCACATAATAATGTGGATTGGTCATTGTTCTCGTTTGAAAAAGTATTAGTCATCTTCAACAGTTGTGCCAGAGAATGAGAACAATTTAACAGATCCATTCATTTCATTAGGAATGCTGAGTCTGCAATTCTCAACTTGTTTAATGTTGCTGTCAGTTAGACTATCAAATGTTTCATTTCTTCAACAGTTGCGCCAGAGAATGAGAACAATTGAACAAATCCATTCATTTCATTAGGAATGCTGAATTTGCAATTCTCAACTTGTTTGATGTTGCTGTCAGTTTGACTATCAAATATTTCATTTCTTCTTCAAATTTTATGATTTGGGTGGCCAGCTTTGTGTGGCATTTTCGTATGAAACCAGTTTATTAGGTTCTTCTTTGCTACCTGGATTTGATTATAGCTAGAGTGCTCTCCATTGTCCATACTTGTATGTCAATTTATGTTTTGTATTATTATTTTTATATGGTGAAGGAATATTTCAGAGAGAAAATCTTCTTTTCTTTTTTTTTCATAATAAAAATTCAGATTTATACAATGTGTTTTATCATGTATGACTCAAGTTTTACATATGTATGTTCCCTTCGCTGTAAATGAGACTATTATACGTCTGGAAGTGATACATTATCGTAGCAATCCTTGTTTCAACTTATTTTTTATTTTTTTAAAGGATTTTTATGATTTTTTTTATTTTTATTTTAATGGGAATAGGCACTTTTTGGACGGTAGGATTAATGGTGACAAAATATGTAAATTTTGTGGACGGAATTATAAAAATGAAAGATGAAAATATCAATTGAACAATTTAAAAAAAAAAATGTTATTTGTATTTTTGCCTGAAACTTTTGCTGTGTACTATTTTCTTTTTTAACCTATATTATTTAATGATACCTAACTTAAGAAAATGATGACTTGAAATTTTTACATTTCCACTTGAAAGATAATATATTAAATAACAATCTTCTAAAAAGTTGGATTTTTTCAAATAAGGCCAATGGTATAGGACAGATAGAGCAATACACACTGAAGATTAGGTATTATACAATTAAGCTTACGTCATATGAATACATGCTTCCACATAAGTGTTACATTTTGTAAGACATGTTTTTTATATAGCACACTTATAAGTATACTAATAAAACATTATGTCATTGGCGAAACCCTCTGATTTGATTTTGTAGGACATGTTTTTAATTGCACTTGTCTACACAAGTGCAATTAAAATCCTAATACTAAATTTATTTTAAGAATTTTATAAGAAGTGCTTACTTTTATAGAAAGTGTGTGAATCATCTACCATATATATATATATATATATTAGTAAAAATTGAGATTTATCCATTATGAAACACAAATACATTATGAACACCTTTGCTGTAAATGAGACTCTATTCCAGTAACGCTTGTTTCAACTTATTTTTATTTATTTATTTAGTCTATTTTAAATAAATATAGTTTTTAAATTTTTATTTTTATTTTCTAGATATATAGTTGTACTTTTACACAACTTTCTCCTAGTGTCAGCATAAACAAAACCGTGTGTGATGGTGTGTGTGCCACCACCAACCATTCAAAGACAAACTACAAGATTTTGGATTAGAAGAAAAATGTGTGTGGCTACTCTAAGCTCATCTAATACTCCTGTAAGAAAAACAATGGCTGAAGGAGCTTTGTTCCACCTTGCAGAAAAAGTCCTTGAACTGCTGCGTTCCTTAACTATCCAAGAGGTCAAACTGGCCTCTAGTGTCAAAACAGCGATTGAAAAACTAACAAACACTGTTACCACAATCCAAGCTGTGATTCTAGATGCAGAAAAGCAGAGTTCTCAAGACCATCAGATCAAAGATTGGCTCAGAAAGCTCAAGGATGTTCTCCATGATGCAGATGACTTGCTGGATGATTTCTCCACCGATGTTTTGCAATTGCAACAGAAAGTGATGACAAAGAAGGTACGCATTTTCTGTTCAAGTTTTAACCGGCTTACTTTTAGTCCTAAGGTGGGTCATGAAATAAAAGCAATTAGGGACAGACTAAATGCCATTGCAAAAGATAAGGAGGATTTTCATTTTAGTCAAAGTTTCGTCGAGCCACAAGTCATGAATAGGGAAAGGGGAACTTATTCTTTTGTATTTGAAGAAGTTGTTGGGAGAGAGAATGATAAGGAAGTGATTATAGAACGTCTTTTTAATGATAAATATTTCTATCATTCCAATAGTTGGCATTGGAGGATTGGGGAAGACAACTTTAGCTCAGCTAGTATATAATGATGAAAATGTGGACAAAAATTTTGAGCTAAAGCTTTGGATTTGTATCTCTGATATCTTTGATGTAAAACGAATTGTTAAAGAAAGTTTAGAACAATTGACAAAGAGGAAGCATGAAGGAAGCTTTGAGATCTTGGAAAAACAGTTTCGAGAAGGATTTAATGGAAAAAAATACTTGCTTGTCCTGGACAATTTGTGGATTGAGGATAAAAAGAAATGGCTTCTCTTGAGAAATTTGCTAATGGTTGGTGCAAGGGGAAGTAGGATAATCGTGACCACACGCTCAAAAAGGGTAGCATGGATAATAGGGTCAATTTCATGGTATGCTCTAAAAGGCCTACCTATAGAAAAGAGTTGGAGCTTGTTTGTAAAAATGGCATTTGAACAAGGCCAACTGCTAGAACACCAAGCCGTTATAAGCATAGGAAAAGAGATTGTAGAAAAGTGTGGTGGGGTACCTCTCATCGTAAGGACGATAGCAAGCTTGCTACGTTCCAAACCTTCAGAAAATGAATGGCAATCCTTCAAAAACTATGAACTCTCAAAAATAACACAACAAGAAGAATATAATATTTCATTAACACTTAAGTTGATTTATGATCATCTACCATCACACTTAAAGCAATGCTTTGGTTATTGTAAATTGTTTCCAAAAGATTCCAAAATTGATGTAAAAACACTAATTCATCTTTGGGCCGCGCAAGGTTTTATTAAGTTATCAAATTCAAAGCAACGTATTGAGGATGTTGGCAAAGATTATTTTATGGAATTACTTTGGAGGTCTTTTTTTCAGGATGTAATAAAAGATGAATTGGGCAATATAGTATTTTGCAAAATGCATGATCTAGCAAATCTTGTGGCTGGGGCAGAAAGTACCATGTTAACTTTAAGTGAGGAAAATATTGATGAAAAACTTCATCATGTATCATTTGATCTTAGGTATTCATTGAGGCAATTCCCAATCCCCATGGTTAAAGGAATGAAAATACGAACAATTCTTGGAGCTAGTGTAGGGCAAGAGTTGGGTAAATTAACTTGTGATGCACTCATTTCAAATCTCAATTATTTACGCACATTAGATTTGAGTAAATTAAAGCTATGTGTAGTGCCAAATTTAATTGGAGAATTAAAGCATTTACGATATCTTGATCTTTCTGAAAATGAAGATATTGAATTTCTCCCTAATTCCATTACTAAACTGTTGAATTTGCAAACACTAAAACTCAAGTATTGTAAGTCGCTTAGAGAATTACCGAGGGAAATTAAAAAATTTGTCAATCTCAGGCATCTAGATATTTTTGAATGTCAAAGATTGACTCATATGCCCCTTGGACTTGAACTTTGTACTTCTCTTGAGATACTACCACTTTTTATTGTAAGCAAGGCTAAGTGTAGTGGTGGATTGAGTGAATTGAAGGAGTTAAGCAATTTGGGAAGAAGCCTAAGTATTAACAATTTGGGACATGGAAAAGATGACATGCTGGAGCTGGAATGTAAGGCTGCAATACTAAAGGAGAAACAACAACTTCAACAGTTGAAATTATGGTGGGACTCGAGGTGGGCTGAAAATAATATATGTTATGATGAAATGTCACTAGAAAAGCTCCAACCACATCCAAATCTTAAAGCTTTGAAGTTGGGTTTTTATATGGGTATGATAATTCCAAGTTGGGTCTCTTCACTCACTAATATTGTACATTTGGAATTCTATAGAAATATCAAATTGCAACACCTCCCACCATTATGTCAACGACCTTTTCTAAAGTCTGTCATCCTTAAATATATGGAAGCACTTGAATACATATCAAAAGACATTCTTAGAAAAGCAATTGGTTCCTCAAAAACAACATTCTTCCCATCCTTATCTTCTCTCATAATGTATGAATGCCCAAATTTGAAGGGTTGGTGGAGGAAATTTGATGGTAATGACCATCTTTTACTACCATCATTTCCTTGCCTTTCTCTTTTAAAGATTACTGAATGTCCTAATCTAACTTCCATGCCTTTGTTTCCGTATCTCAAAGAAGGGCTAATATTAGACACAACTAGCTTGAAGGCCTTTCATCATACAATGATTATGGGAGAAACAGAGAGCCCATCAACAGCAGGAACCACATCAACCTCTTCCTCATTAGAAGAGATTAACAATTTGGAATCTCTTCCAGAGGAGAAGTGTGTGCGGAACCTTATTTCTCTCAAGAAACTTTCCATTTACAACTGCAATGGACTCAAATCTCTCCCTCGTAAAGGTATTTCAACATCTCACATCACTTCAAGAGATGGAAATCATGCACTGCAATGAGCTTGCTCTAATAAATGATGAAGATGATGGCATGCAATGGCAAGGCCTTAGGAGCCTCCGTTTTCTGCATTTAGAGAGAATTCCAAATTTGGTGTCTCTGCCAAATGGGCTTCAACATGTTACCACTCTTAAATATCTCCAAATTATTAGTTGTCCTAATTTGATGGCACTACCAGGATGGATAGGCCACTTGACATCACTACAAAGCCTTGAAATTGACAAATGCCCTGAATTAACATCATTGCCTCGAGGGATTCGCAATCTCTCAGCATTACAGGAAATAATAATTACCAATTGTCCCCTCTTACAACAAAGATGCCAGAGGCAAACCGGTGAAGATTGGCCCAACATTGCTCATGTCCGATACGTGTATGTGGATAATAAAGCAACACAAAACTTCTTAAGGTATGCATCTATCTTTTAACCCCCAAAATTTGAACCTTATTCAAAAATTGCACTTGTGGATCAAGAACTCAATGGTAATCATCTTCTTTTGTTTTTCTTAATATAAAATTTATTTAACTATTTTTCTTTAGAATTGAACTTTAATTAGACACATGATTTCTTCAAAATGCTAGAAGAAAAAGGATAATTTAAATTCATTCATTTATAAAAGTTTCCAACGTGTCTATCAAATTCTCTCCTTTTTTTGTGGATAGATATCTACATGTTGGTGACTTGGTGTGAAGAAACTTTTAGAGTCAAAGAAGAATAAGAGAATGATTTAATGAGTACAATTTGTTCATACATGCACAAATTCAAAGGTAGATTGGACTTAAGGATATTGTCATTTTTTCCCAAATGTTTAAGGAGAATAAGAATTCATTAAAGTAAAAAGAATTTGCTAATTTGATAAAGCTTTCTTAACCTTACTTTTTCAAAGCACAATTTCTTTTAAACTTTACTTTTTTCTTTTTAAGTATAATTTTTTCAAATAACTACATTTATAAAAAAGCTATACCAAAGGATGAGACTGACTATAATTTAGTCTAGCATGTCTAGACGAGCACAAATTTTAATGGTAGATTTAAAAGGAAAAAGGAATAAAACAATCTCCATCGTTGCATTTCTTATCGGTGTTTCCAACAAAGAGGTTGAGAATTCATAAATCCTCTACCTCCAACTATCAAATTATTAAAAAAAATAAAGGAATAAAAAAATTCAATTAGATTTCTGGATGTATTCTTAAATTTCAGAAAATCCTTGAACTTCCTTATGTTTTTTGGTCTTTTTTGTTTCAATTTTTATAAGTCAGGTTGCTAATGCTCAAACCTGACTATAGGAACTTTTTATTTTCCAATGGTTGAATCTTTGGGATTTTGCCCCACCTTCTACTGCTGCAGTCTCTACCTCTTCTCCCAATATATCAAAGGTAAAATATTCTCTTCTTTTTATTGTGCTTAGCTTCTTATATATATTTGTCCTGACAAAAAGAAAACTTCTTTGTTCTTTCTTTGGTAAACACAATAATAAAACTTTTGTTCTTGTGCTGAAAATGTTCCATTTTTTCTGGTGCTTCATAACTTTTATTGTATGCTTTTCATTTTTTTTTTTTTTGGGTGTGTTCCCAATTATATGTAAGCTTTCTGTATTAAAGTTTGAATTTACCTCCTAAATTTTAAACAAAATTTTAGAATACTCTCTTTTTGCTTACAAATTTATCTGAGTTTTTTATGATGGGTTATTAATGCTCAAAGCAGCAAAATCTTAGTTTAGGATATTTTCATTCTCTATGTTTTGGTGTTTTGTTTATATCTCTACCTCTACCTCTACCTCCTAAAGCCTTAGCATTTGGTTCTTAACTGTTGGTTGTGCAGTCTCTGTTCAAACATTCGGCAACAATGTGCATGTTCTTTTCTTTAATCACTAGAAAGAAAAGAATATGGGGAATTGCGAAATGGGTGGATAGAGTTTTTGGGCCAAAGAGAGGTGGAACGAGTATGAATAGTTGAGCCGTGATAGATAAGAGAAGCAGTTTGATTAAATGTACCAAAGATGGAGTAATTTGCTGCAAAGCGATGTAGAGGTAAGCAAATTCTAGCCTTTTAATTATTCTTACCTTATCATTTTTGTGCCAACTTCCAAAAGATTATATAGAAACCAATATCAACATTCTTCCCATAGATCATTTAGAAACCAATACAATATCTCTCTCATGAATTCATTTCTGATGGACATGTATGGCCACAAATTTAGTAAATTATTGGTTAAATTGGTCAATTCTGTATGTTGATCTCACATAGGAAGGGGTGGCTTGTATGCAATCCTACTGATTTGCACTTGCCCTTGAGTATACCTTTTTCTGATATTAAATGACATGTATTTTCTTACAAAAATTAGTGGAAGTTGTTTCTCGATTTTAAAAACTTTGAATTGAGATTACAATTTGAAGGTAGTTTCTTTTGTAATTATAACCAGAAATGCATGTAGTGTATGCAATTTTACACTTTAGGTTAGTTCCATATGTTAACCCTTTTGTGCTTTGGAAGCTGTTGATACCCATATTTACGACACATGTTTTACAACCCTGATTCAACCAAGCCCGACTTCCTTGTGGGCTCAATTCATGTATTATATTTTATTTTATTCTTTTAAGCATGGCCCAAGCCCATGCTACATATTGGGAGAAATTGAGGATGTGTGGTTTGGAGGGTATAAGTCAGTTTCTTTTGGACTTTTTGCATGAGCCCATCCCATGCGTGCTTCCAAGTGAGTAAGGGACATTAGTAGCACCTTAGACTCATGGAGGAGGTTTTGTACTCGAAATTTCCATCCCAAAAGAACTTTTATGCTCTGGTTGACTGTTGCTCTACTTTTCTGCTCTACACTTTTTTTGCATAAAACACATAGCTGACCTGAGTGGCTAGCCTTGTCTGCTACAACAACCAAATGCAGCCTCCAAGGACCTGCCATGTCTAGGAAATATCAGCCCATGAATTTAGGTCACTTCATTTCCCAAATTATGCAAAAAGCAAGCTAACCCTTTTACCTAATCAAAGCAAATCTGACCATAACCTCTTTGATTGATTACTTAGGGTTCAAAGCCTCTTTTATTGACAGAAAACCAGTCACTTAGAGCACTCCAAACTCAATAAAAAAAGCCTCAATCAGATTCAAAAGGAACCAGCCACATTGTACCCTTAGAACTGAAATTTTACAGCAAAACCTCATTTAGCCAACTAACATTCTCACAATTCTAAAACCATGGTTGGATATATGAGTACTAGGGGGTGGGGGGAGGGAACCTTCCTTCTCTTCCTTACAACCTCTCTCAATTTCATCTTTTCATTGACTGTGGGTCAAAGTTTCGAACTTGTGTTGTTTTTATGCATTTTTCAACATTTTTGTTATTGTCATTTTGATTTTTCTCTTGTTAAAGCACCATTAACCTTTATTTACTAAATATTGAAATTTTAAACTTGATACTCTCTACAAATAATCACTTCTAAAGAACTCAATGGGAGATTTGGGTCATTCTCACATTTTTTGCCCTTGTCACAAAAACGTCCTCCACAGAAGTTAAGTGATTAATTATTTTAATTTAATGGAAAGACACATAAATTATCTAAAACAACTACGAAGTTTTTGTTTCATAAATTGAAAAAAAAGTTGTAATCAAAGAGGAAGAAAAAGAAACTTTAAAGACCAAGATGACAAATTATCAATTTTAAATGGTGCAATTTGTATTCCTATTTTTTTTTCTTAATTTTAATAAATGAAAAGAGACGATGGTTTATTGTTTTTACACTAGGTCTATTCTTAGATACTCGTTTTTTTTTACAAGAGATCGATTATTAGATACTTAAGAAAACTAATAGATTTACTTTTCAGCTGAAGCAAAGTTTGTCTCTAGCTGGCTACCCATAATTGATTTTGTAGATTTTTATATATAACTCCTTAAAATTTTAAATCATTCCAACTCCAAATAAATCTTCAGTGCTTATAATTGAAAAATTTTATACTTAAAAAAAAGGGTTTTGTTTCTTCCTTGCTCATGTATGATTAGTTTTTTATTTATTTATGTGAGAATAAGTTTTAAAAAAATTACTAGTAATTAGTATTATGGAAATTGAATTACATAAATATTTTATTTTTCTTGTAGGTCATCAAGAGAAGATCCTATCTAGGATCCTAATCATGACAACCTTGGCCTTAGGCCATTCCTCCCTTAAAAGTTTCTGTTCAAAGAATTATTAAGGATGGTGAATCTTGGGCATGCTGTTCATTTTGCAATCAATTTTTGACAAGGCTCTGGGAATACCCATAGAAGTGAGCGTTGTAGGCCCCAACCCCCCAATTATAGACTCATATACCCTCATGAGGTTAACCTCAATTGCACATCTTGGGATCAAATAGGTTTTATTGTAGTTCTTTATAAACTCTTAAGCTAGAAATGTGTTTTCTCAATTCTCCTTTTTTTGAACATAATATTATACACATTGTGGATTGTGATGGCAAAACTATGGCAAATAAAGACCCTCAATAGGGACAAAATTGCCTTATGCCATTTTCACCCAAATTATATAGCCTTATGCCCCATTCCTAAACTAATTAGGGAAATACCCCTTTTTTGAAACTCGACTTTCTCAAAATTGATTTAAGTCCTATAGTGACGTTTTTAAGGACCTATAGTAACGTTTTGTAATTTGATCTCCATGAAAAACGTCACTATAGGTTATTGCCTATAACTTGATTTCATAGAGATTGAGTTAAAAAACGTCACTATAGGTCCTTAAAATGTCACTATAGGTCTTTAAAAACGTCACTATAGGGCTCCATATATATATATATATATATATTTTAACTCAATTTTGAGAAAATCGAGTTACAAAAGAGGAACATTTCCCTAATTAGTTTGGGAAGGGGGGCATAAGGCTATATAATTTGGGTAAAAAGGGCATAAGGCATTTTTGTCTCCCTCAATAGTCATGGAATTTCATTCCTCACTCAAGTTGTATTGCATGCTTGATGATAAGAGTATTGGTGGTGATAGATAATTTCCTTTAGTTATATTTCTAAGTACAAGGTTTACCTACAAAATTGATTGTAGTCTAAGACTACAACCTTAAACTATATCTTTTTATTGGATGTGAATTTTGACAAATTCACCATTGGATTACATCTTTTTCTTATATCCTCCATGCTTGCAAAATTTCTAGAAAATTAAAGATCAATAGTTATGTCATCAATAAATTATTTAAATGCAAGTTTTTGTTGTTTAAAACTATGCATAAAATATAAGCTTATAGATCATATAGTAAATAATATTCAATTGACACAAAATTTGACATGTATATTAAGAGTATAAAGAATATGCAATTTAATGGTTATATTTTCAAAATATGTAATAATGCTTATTTTAAAGGTTACAACCAATTTTGTAGTTAAATTTTGCCATCTTTCTAATTTATATTATAGCCAAGGAGACTTTTTTTGTTGATGAAAATAGAATATTATTTTTTATGTCACATTTAAAAGGGGAAACAGATTAGTTTCTAAATTATCAATATTTTTAAAGGTTCAAAACCTATAAAGGAAAACAAATGTTGAAAAATTGAATAAATAAGCAACAATTTTAATTGGAAAAAGGAAAAAACCAAAACTGGACACGTGTCCACATTCTAACCTGTCCAGTGCACTAATGCACGGGACATAAACCCAACCCTCTTCTAGGTTCTACCCTTAACAATATTTAAAATATATATATATTAAACATGTCTTCTTCTTCTTCTTTTTTTGGTTATTTGAAAAATATTATTTTTGTTTCTAATTTCTAAAAGGCAGTATAGTGAGAATCATGAGTTTAAGCTTAGTAGTATGATCTGTAATGTTCAGAAATCTATCAATGTGTCCTCACCCAAAGGATCTTGTCCATTTCAATGGCAATACAGAGGATCTTGTTCCTCACCAAAAACATTTCCGAATGATCTTGTCCACTAGAACATGCCTTAGACACCTCTTACAATTCAAAAGATAGAGACCCATATCACATGGGCCTATTTAATTTTACGCTAAATCATAAATTACAGTATTCAACTTTAGTTGGTTTTTAATTAGTCAATCCTTTATTTTAGTCATTTAACTTTTGTTCTATTCTCGAAAAAAAAACTTTTGTTTGTTTTTAATTTAATCGTTCTGTCCACTTCTGTTAGTGGATTGCTGATAAGAGTGCGTTCGAGATTTGCTTTTATATATATATATATATATATATATTTGCCTTTTGTCTTTGCTTCCTTTTTTTTTTTTTTTTTTTTTTTTTACAAATAATTTACCTTTTATTTTTATTTTTAAATAAGTAAATATGGATCAACTTCTTGATGGCTTCTGGGGGCATATATCAATTTATTTATTTTAGCCAAAGGCCTTGTAGCTGAATTGGCACCTCCCCATGTACATAGTGCTTGGGGGTCTAGGGGGGAAAGGGTTCGAGCTGCGGGGTTAGCAGCATGTTGTAATTATTTCTCAAAAAAAAAAAAAAAATTATTTATTTATGCCCAAGGGCCTGGGGATTCACCTTTATCCAGATTAGTTGCCACTTACGTCTCTGGCCTCCCATGCCTTTGGTACAATAAAATTTTTTTTTTTTTTTTCTGTAATGATTCTCAAAAAACTAGCTTTAGCTTTTTCAACACATTTACAATAAAAATTACCAAAAATCATTTACAATAAACTTAACATTATGTAAATGAGCTATTGGAAATAAGCAAAATTAAAACACACTTTAACTAAGTATCCAAAAACTTAATAGAAAATCATTTTTCAAATTTAAGTGATTTGGCCTAATGACCTACGATTACAAATGAAGCTCTTGATAACTACAACTTCACTATATTGAATTATATATTACAATGAACCCAACGTGAGTATTTATAGAAGATTAAACACTAGGCTAACCATGTATTAAATCAATATTAACAGACTTAAAAGTACGAATATTATTCTTTGCTTGCATACCAAGACTTATCTAGAATTGGGTGCCATATTTATAACATCAAAGCTTCTACATTCTTAGGTAATAAAAGAAGATCCATAATGAGTAAGAATTTTACCTCAAGTATTTAAGTTGATTTATCCAACTCTGCATATTACCTTCATTTTTTTTATTAAAAAATATAAAAATAAAAAGCAAAAGGTCAACCCAACCCGATTTGGCTAGGTACGGGCAAACCTGTTTCCCATACAGGTCCAAAAAAATGAGGTTTAGTTCTAATTTTTCTTTAGGTCAGGTTAATTGGTTCAACTCGGCCAATTTTGTCAATTCCATTTTCTACATCTTTTTGATGAGTGCGCAAGACAAATTGAAATTCTATCGTATTTAAATAATAAGAAAAAAAATTGTGCTCTCTAACAAAATATTTTAAAACAAAGTGGAAATCGTATGTGTTCCCGAAATTATAAACCAGGGACCATGGTGTGTGCGATTCAATTGTTGGTACATTGTATATGACTTTAGTTTTCATCAACTAAGGATCTTAACCTACACAAAAGGTTAGCTTTTCCCCTTTTCAATCCCCTCTTACCCCAAGTTATCTTTCTTTCTCGTTATATCAAACCTAACATTTCGGCATTATTTGCTTCCTTTCATTACTTAGCCATAAAAAATAACCTTAGAACATAGAATAGATTCAGTTCACATCTAAATTGAACTTGAAATAAAATCATATTTATAGGGTCAGAGAATTTGTGATCCCGGCCCACTTTACATTAGGGCCCAAGGCCCGAGCCGAGGAGAGGCGTTACTGAGGACGTGCAACGAAAGCCCAAATAGCCTAGAGGTGTAGCTGAGGACGATCCTGTCCTCGGCATCCCAAAACTTAGAAGGAAAGAATGGCACGCCATCAAAGGCAGCCCCCAGAGCGCTCCCAGAAGAAAGGGCGAGTACAGTATAGGAGCGGTTCAAGTGAAAGGCTGCCAACACTGCAATTAAGTACTCTGCGCCTGACAGGGTCATGCTCTTCAGCTTTTACAATCACCCCCAACCACTTTGGGTATGGGCTGAAAAGACAAGTATCAGCCCCAAAAAGCGGAACCTACACGTGGACGCATGAGAGAGGGGAAAAGCCAGTATAAAAGGAGGAGGAAGCGCCAAGAAAAGATGGTGGTCTCCAAGGCCATTGAACCCTAAAGTAAAAAGAATAATAAGATCATTAAGCTCCTCGGACGAGGTCCAAGGGCCGGAGCCCCTCAGGCCGTGCCGGAAAGAAAGTCTTCTGAGATACGTTAGGTTTACCTCCGTGCAATCACCACGAGCACCATGACTAATGGCTATCCGTTCACCAAGGCCTAGCCTTTTTGCCCACTCTCTATAAATTTTATTGTTTGGGCCTTTAACGTTCGAACTCAATACCAATTTGGGATCGTTACGAATTGAGTCCTTACAATTGGCGCCGTCTATGGGAAGGCTTGTGTGTTGGCACAGGCGACAGTTAGTCATGGTAGGATCAAGCTCCTGTCAAACCAAGGTCTGCGAAAGCCCCTCCATCATTTCTAGCAGCACGCAGTTGTCGTCCTAACTCAGCTCCCACTCAAGGCTACACTTCGAAGTACCAGTGGCGTGGGCAGTTCTAGGGGCTTCCAACATCAAGTTTATGCCTCACACACCTTTGCCAAGGGGCTAATCCTCGCGGGTCCAGTAGCCTGATTCACCGAATTCATATAAAGTTTTGGACAGAACCAAGGTTTTGTATGGTCCTCGGACTCAAACCTATGAGAAAACCAACTACTTTAGAAAACTATATAAGTTTTGGAAGAACCAAGGTCTTGTATGGTCCTCGGACTCAAACCTACGGGGAAACCAACTACTTTAAGAAAATATAAAGTTTTGGACAGAACCAAGGTCTTGCATGGTCCTCGGACTAAACCTATGGGGAAACCAACTACTTTAGAAAAATATATAAGTTTTGGACAGAACCAAGATCTTGCATGGTCCTCAGACTGAAACCTATGGTGAAACTAACCACTAGAAAATGGCTTAAGTCCTAAACAGAATGGAAATCTTGCGCGGTCCTCGGACTCCCAACTCTAAGGAAACTAACACAACCAAGTGTTTAGGCCTGTTACAATCGTGTCTCGGTCCTCGGACCGGATGCCCAAAATAAGTTAAGGCTATGAGTACTATATGAAATGTGGTGAAGCACCCTAATGCCCGGTGATCCCCTCGGACAGTTCATCTTAGGTTATGCGTCCTTGGATGGTCACCCCATATACAATACAAAACACTCAGTTGTTATCCAGGTTAGTGTCATATGGTTAACCTACTTAAGGTTGGCATTGTTGTGCCCGTCATTTTTGATAAGGTCAAAGTGATAACTTTTTATTAACAAGGGCATCGGCCCTAAGTACTGTTTGAAAGAAAAGAATACCGGCATATCCATTCACAAAATAGCTAATGCAGAAAAGAAAAAACACGCAAAATGGAATGAAGTCATTTTTTATTAGATAAAAAAGTAGTACAGCATACAAAAAAGGGGCTTAGACAAGCCTATACCAGAAGTTAACTACAGAAACAAACAAAAAAGGGGATGCACGGGAATGATAGGTCCTTAAACTTTGTTCTAGCAGCGACTAAGCGCGTCTGGATGACTCCGGTAGTGGAAGAGAAGAAGAAGCAGAGACACCTGGACCACCATCTTGCTCTAGCAACAATTAGGCGAGGTTGGATGGCGCCAGTGATGGAAGAGAGGAAGAAGCGGGGATGTCAAATCCCCGTACCAGCTCTGATTTCAATCGAGCAAGTATCATATTAGCAGCACTCGAGAGAGAGCAGATGGTACCGACGATGAGAAACCTCAGTGCTGTCGCACCAAAAGTCTGATGCGACCTCCACCTGCTTCGGATTTTGGCTAAAGGAAAAGGAGGCTCCTTCCTTGTCTTATCAAGGGGAAGAAGTGTCTTGAGTCTTTGTCTCCCTTGCCCTAATCGGGCCATCTTGAATCTCGGGGAAACCCAATGCTTCTGGAGAGGGTGTGGTCCCTTTGCCCTCACCCTGGATGTGACCATATCACTCCCTAGGGCTTAGTCACACTGGTAGTGGGGACTTTAAGCACAGCTGGAGGGTTAGGAATTTGAAAAGCTTGAAGGGTCTGTACGTAAAGGGAATGACCTCCCACCGTGCTTCTTATATGGAGGGCAACCCTGGCAGCATTTAATCTGTACAAATCTCCAAGAAAAACTACAAACGAGATAAGTCTCACTCAATTTCCAAAGCCGTCTTCAGCCATTGGATTTGCGTCGCCTCGTAAAGAGACCTTATTAAAGACGCGCCTTGTGCATTGAAACGGCAGGAATGCAGCGTGGGTAAAGCTAAAAGAATGTCTCATAACCAGGAGCGTGTCCCAAGCAAACGAAGAGGCTTCGGCATTGATGAAGGATAAGACTTGGCAAGCCATGACATAGGCCCGATGTCTCCAAAACCCTCCTCTCCGTCCGAGGGGCCAGATAGCAGAATTTTGAGGGGCTATTGTGGGGCCAGAGAATTTGTGATTCCGGCCCACTTTACATTAGGGCCCAAGGCCCGAGCCGAAGAGAGGCGTTGCCGAGGACATGCAACGAAAGCCCAAATAGCCTAGAGGTGTAGGATCATCCTCGGCATCCCAAAACTTAAAAGGAAAGAATGGCACGCCATCAAAGGCAGCCCTCAGAGCGCTCCCAGAAGAAAGGGCGAGTACAATGTAAGAGCGGTTCAAGTGAAATGCTGCCAACACTGCAATTAAGTACTCTGTGCCTGACAGGGCCATGCTCTTCAGCTTTTACAACTACCCCCAACCACTTTAGGTATGGGTTGAAAAGACAAGTATCAACCCTAAAAAGCGGAACCTACACGTGGACGCATGAGAGAGGGGAAAAGTTAGTATAAAAGGAGGAGGAAGCGCCAAGAAAAGATGGTGGTCTCCAAGGCCGTTGAACCCTAAAGTAAAAAGAATAATAAGATCATTAAGCTCCTCGGACGAGGTCCAAAGGCCGAAGCCACTCAGGCCGTGCCGGAGAGAAAGTCTTCTGAGATACGGTAGGTTTACCTCCGTGTAATCACCACGAGCACCATGACTAATGGCTGTCCGTTCACCAAGGCCTAGCCTTTTTGCCCACTCTCTATAAATTTTATTGTTTGGACTTTTAACGTTCGAACCCAATACCAATTTGGGATCGTTACGAATTGAGTCCTTACAATATCAATTTTGAACTTTTTTTTATTTTTTATTTATATATATATCTAGTTTTCTAGACTCTCTAATTGGAAACAATTTTGATTAAGATCATATGTTTAAAATTATACACATATATGCATACTTAATCAATAAACAAAGCCAATGTTTAATACTTTGAAAAATATAACCGGAAAATCCATTTCCAATTCACTTTCATGTCAAATGTAAAATTATTAGTTAATTTATCTTGGAATGTAGGCAACGAATGACGATCGAGGTATGAGTCTTTTGGGTTAATATTGCAAAATTTAAAGTTAATTTGCGTTATAGGAACTGTTGGAAGTTAATTGGGAAATTGAGGAGAGAGACTGAATTTTGGCAATGGGATTGCCGAAATTCAGCCAAAAAGCAGGAGAGAGAATAAGGAAAGGAGGACAGAGAAAATGTTGAATTTCGTCACTCCCATTGCCGAAATTCCACTGCCCAGATTTCCTGTCCGAATGCTGTGTGTCCGAGTGTGCCCGAGTGTGGAGTGCTCTTAAAATAAAAAAAGGCAATCACGGCAATGTTATTGCCGAAATAGGGGAATAAAATTTTTTTTTTTTTAGCAATTGTGATAATGGAAAAAAAAAAGTGGTTTCGAAATCTCTAGAAGAGTAAAAAACAGGTTTTATGTCCACAATATTTTCACAATAAATCACATATAATTAGTCCACAATATTTTCACAATAAATCACATATAATTAGTTATTATTAGTTAAAAAAATTTGTGACAACTAATTGTGGCAATGGCATTGCCGAAATAGGAAAAAAAAATTTGTGGCAATACCATTGCCGAAATAGGGAGAAAAATAAAAGTGACAAACTACTTGAGGCAATTGCATTGCCGAAATAGGGAGAAAAAAATTGGAAATACCATTGCCGAAATAGGGGGATAAAATTTTTTTTAGCAATTGTGACTATGGGATTGCCGAAAATGTGAGAAAAAAAAAGAGAGAAGGATTATGGCAATCGGATTTCCGAAATAGGAAAACAAATTTCGGCAATTCCATTGACGAAAATGTGGGAAAAAAAAAAAATTTGTGGGAATCAAAATTTTTCCCCTATTTCGGCATTGCTAAAATGTGAAAAAAAAAAAATTTCCCCCCTATTTCGGCAATCCCGTTGCCGTAATCTTTTTTTTTTTTTTTTTTTTTTTAATTTACGGCAACGGGATTGCCGAAATAGGGGGGAAATTTGTTTCCCCCCTATTTCGGCAATACCATTGCAGTTAACAATTGAGAATTGTCCAATCTTATGGCAAAGATGCTTGAGGCCTACAGGTAAAGATTGGCCCATCATTTCTCATGTCCCATGCGTGATCGTGGAATATGAGAACTAGCAAGAAGAAACAAATTCTCCAAGTAAGCATCTATCTATCTATCTATCTATCTATCTTTTAATCCCAAATTAAAATTCAGCTACTGGTTTTGAGGGTTTTGATATTCTAGACAACTTCTAAAAACCATTCAACTTCTTTCTTATGCTGAATTGAACCAATTTAAAACTCTCTTTCATTCAATTTGTTTTTCTTTTTCTTGTCTATAAAATGTTAATTAGACACCTGATTTCTCCAAAAAGTTATTTGAACAAGAAAAATTAGGATAAGATAATCCTTCCCTTGATTTATTTATTTATTTTTAAATTGTAATGATTTATATCTTTGTACATAAGACCATGTTGATAATATGATGTCTCTATGGTTGCTTCTTAATAATTGCAGAAATAGAGTGGTTTTTAAAAAAGGCCGAGAGGACTTAATCTAGTAACTACCATTGCAAGAATTAGCTTATTTTGCAGGTATTTTGTTGGTTCTCTCTCTCTCTCTCTTTTGGGGGGGGGGGGGGGGGAGGATGTCTATATATCTACTAATATTAATTTTAATATTCGCATTTGAACTGTTGATCTATAGAAAATTCATACTTTTGTGCTGGGCTGTGTGAGATATTACTTTTAGGTGCAAGAGTTCTTATCTAATACTGTTTTAAAGATTACAAACCAAATTTGAATTTTTCTAAAATTTAAAATAACCATCTTTTTTCTTATGTTCTTTTACCCATTATTAACTAATATTAATTTTAATATTCGCATTTGAACTGTTGATCTATAGAAAATTCATACTTTTGTGCTGGGCTGTGTGAGATATTACTTTTAGGTGCAAGAGTTCTTATCTAATACTGTTTTAAAGATTACAAACTAAATTTGAATTTTTCTAAAATTTAAAATAACCATCTTTTTTCTGATGTTCTTTTACCCATTATTATATGGTAGGCTGTTACTGCTCAGAGAAGCTTCCAAATGTAGGAGCTTTTCATTTTCCAAAAGGTTGATAAGCCATAGGATTTTCTTCTTCACGTGACTGCAGTCTCTGTTCAAACATGGGGCAGCATTCTGCATGTTCTTTTGGCCATAGATGAATGGAATAGATGGAAGTCATGGAACCTTTCAGGCCAAAGAGAGTAAAAAGTGTAAAGATGGTAGAGCATGACAGTAAAAGAAGCAGTTCAGATAAACATCCCAAACTGGAATAATTCGTCGCAAAGCAAAGCAATGGTAAACAAAGTTTAGCCTTTTAATTACTCTTACATTCTGATCATTTCTGTACCAGAAGTCAGTGAATCATGTAGACAATATACTAAATACTGTATATATCTTCCAGGGATTCATTTAGATAGTAAAATAAATACAATATCCCCCACACTTATGTGTCCTTTTCTAGCGGTGGTAAGGCCACAAATTTAATAAATTAATGGTTTAATTGCCTAATTTTGAATATTTTGAGTTTTTGAGCATATCTAAGGACCATTACCTAACAATGGTCTCAACTAGATACGGTCCTAGGAGGGGGTGCCTTGACTAGGTGCTACCCTTTAGCACTGTCTCTTGTGTATACCTTTACTATACTAAATGATGCACTTTTTTCTTGACAAAAATTTGCAGTTGTTCCACATTTTTTATAGTGTTGTATTGCTGTTTGAAGGAACGTATCAATTTTTTTCTTTATATATAAGCTTTTAATATGATCTTATTGCACAATGTTATTTGAGTAACTAGTAAATAACTAATGTCTTATGTAGTTATTGCAATAAGATAATTAGGCTGAATAATATCTTCAATTTCTCAAATGTAGCTTGGAGAATTTGTTTAATTCAAAAGCATAAATGATATCGAGTCTAGTGTGTCTAGACATGCACAAATCCTTAGGTAGATTTAATAAAATTTCCATCCTAAATACATTTCTGGTCTCTTGATTAAAAAAAAAAAAAAAAATCTAATCTCATTTGGAATGTGTTATAATTTTCAGACAACAGCTTTCAAATCTATCAATTTTCTTACCCTTTTCCCCCTCTTTTTACAAGTCAGGTTGGTAATGGCGTAATGCTCAAACCACAGGACTTTTGGAATTTTTATTTTCCCAGTAGTTGAATCTTGAATCTTTTGGATCTTGACACACCTTCTACTGTTGTAGCATCTGCCTCATCTCCATATATTTCAAAGGTAAGATATTCTTATCATTTTATTCTGCTTTTCCTCTTATTGTTGTCCTGCCAAAAGAAAAGTTGTTTCTCTGGTATACACATAATAAATACTTTGGTTGCTGTTGTGCCAATATTTTTTTACTTTGGCAGATGCTTCGTAAAACTTCGATTAGGGTGTATGAATAATAATCGAGCCTCCAACTATACTACAAGAACTAGCATATAATGCAGGTGTGCCCCTTGTTATACAAAAGCTTTCAACAATTTGTGTATTAGAATCATAATTGTCAAGGTTTCAGACAAAATTTTAGAATAATATTTTTAGAGGTGCTATAAAAATTAAGCATCATCATGCAATAGATTGAGACATACATCTCTCACTTTCTTTAATTCATTTTTCTTTTTATTTAAGACAATTTTTGTAACAAACTGTTTGGTTTGCTTGAAACATGTTCTATATGAAGGGTAAAGGCTGTGCATAAGTATGTGTCTAAACCCAGATCATCTTATTTAAAATCATGAATATTTGGCATAATTTGTGAAAACGCTTACAAATTTTATTACTTGTTTTAGGTTGACAATTTGTAGTCCCAAGAAAATTAGCGATTGCTCCAGTGAGATGGTTTTTGCCACAACAAAACTTTAGTAAGTGCTGTAATCAGCAAACACTTACCTGAACTGGAAACTTTTTTACGCATGCACTGGATCCATTTTGTCTGGTCTAGGAAGTTTTCAGGTTAGAAGTGAAATAAAATATAGAAAAGAAAAATCAGGTATAGAATACTATTATTCTTAGCTTTGTGAACTAAAAATAAAAAATGAAGTATTTTCCAGCAAGGGACTAAGCTTGAAGAGTTAGAGATTATGTACTTGGTGAACTTCCACTTTACTGAAGTATCTTGTGTTTTTTTTTTCACCTGAATTCTTGCATTAATTAGTAAAAATTTCGAATATGATATTGAGCTATTGTTTCCTCTATAGATGATGGTTCCATTAATCATGCAACCCGTCTCATAACTCCTTTTCAGTGAGAGGTGAGCTTGCATGTTTTTTTTAAGTCCTTTATATTTTTAGTATCTAAGATTTGCAATTTAGACTTTTTTAGTTACTATGTCTCCTTATATTGTAAGATGAAGTTGCTTTCATGCATAACCATATCTGTTGGTATCCAAAGACAATAACATGTTTCTCAATCTCCTTTCTAATATTGTTAGGGATATCAACCATTATATGGTCACACAATTCCCACTGAAGCCAACAAAGGGAAATTAAACCATGTTTGACTTAGATTTGCTCAAATTCGATAATGTTGGTCTTAGATTCGGCAACGTTTGGCCTAGATTCAGCAATGTTTGGCTCAGATCCGCTTAAATCCAGCTGAATCTTTATCTCCCCCACTAAGATCTGGCGAAGATCTACCACCCTCCACCCACCACCACTCCTTCATCAGTTTCAACCAAACTGACCAATCGTCCACCAGAGCCCGATCAATCTATTATTTTTCTTTTTGGTGTTCGTTTTTCAAATTCAATGAGCTTTTGCCTAAAATTTGTTCCATCTAGTGAAGCATCTTGCCAACGGGTTTTCTTGCTTACGAATTAATATAATTAAAATAAGCAATGTTGTTAATATGTATAAACTGAATTAGGTACATTGCATGTGTTTGTCTTTGGGAGGCAAATCTGATACCTTTAGAATTGTGTGGTGTGTAAAGAAGTTCAAAACTCCAATTTTCAATTTGGTTTGATCAACTTGAGATATCTCACTCCATCATTAGCCCCTTTTTTTGTGCCACAATACAATATGGACAGTCAAAAGATACTGATATTCAAGACAGTTCAATCAAGTATATTTCTCAACCAAAGGTTTGCATGGTACAAGGCATCTTTCAATGATAATAGACACTCCTGAATTTCTAATGGGAGCATAGCATTGCTTATATCACAAAATGCTACCATACTGCTTCTTCATGTAGTAAATTTCACTCTTAGATGGAAAAAATTGGAGCCTGGACGGTAAGTGAAATCAATCCAAAACATCCTTTAAAACATGGAAAGAATCAGCGGTTGCTATGACCTCAATCAAGTTATTAACAAGTATAGTGAGAGAGAATACCCTAGTCCATTCGTCCCTTCAAATTAACTATTGGAAGGACTGTTAAAGGCAAACAGTGGGAGATTATTTTGAAGTTAGCAGCTCACAAAAATAGAAGGTCAAAGAGAAGTGGATATGCTTATGAAGCAAAGACTTTGGAAGCGAATGAGCTTTTCTCTGGTGGAGCTAGCTGTGGACGAAAGACTCAACAGCTTGCAATCCAAGATGCAGTGGGAGAAGCGATTTTGAAGGCTATGCAGATGGGATACAACAAGATTTTGGTTCTAAGCAACAACACCAGGCTTGTGCAGCTGTGCAACCAAGGAAAAGATCCAACTGGGACACAGCAGAATTTTGTTGCAGACATGAATCAGCTCCAACAACAAGATTTGACCACTCATTACTTGTTTGTACCCAAAGGTATTATCTCACATATAATAGGCTTAGCTGCTATTACTACTTGCTTCCCTGTTAGCCACTGTAGACTCAATCCGGACCATGTATAAGTCAGGTGGCCCTCTTTTGTACCATCTCTTTTTTTTTTTTTTTAATCTAATGTTTATCTGGTATCAAAAAAAAGGCAAACAGTGAATCTTGGGGTGGTGTTCGTGTTCACTGTACAATCAATCTTTGTAAAGGTTTCGAAAATACCAATCGTAATGCACATTGGTGCCAACACCATTATAGACGATCATATTCTAATATTTTTGAATGAGGTTAACTTCAATTGCACATAGATCATCATAGGTTTTATTGTAGTTCTTGATAACATATTCAGCCAAGGATATGTTGCCCCAATTATCCAATTAATGAACAAAGGCTGGTTATTCTGATGAAATAACATGCATTGATTATCAAATAGTAGCTTTGCTATTGATGCCTTTCAAGTTGACTTAGCAAAAAAAATAAAAAAGCTTTTCCTATTGAGGACTACTTCTGTGCAATCACTGCATAATCCATTCTATGCTCCTAGCAGCTCTGAGAAAGTAAATTGTGTGGGCATGAGCTTTACCATATCTTCAAGACATGCTATCTCATTGAGCCATGAGACTCTTGTTGCTTTAATTCATCTCTTATTTCTAAAGCTTCATACTACATAATTGTAATGCTTAAATACATATATAACATAATATATAGATCCAATGCTATAGAATTTTTTATTTTATAATTAATAATTGTTGATGGTCGTTTTCACAACACATTTTCTACAAGTCCAATTCGGCCGAGTTTGACTTTATGTTGGGCTTAATTCATGTATTATAATTTATTTCATGTATTATAATCTATATATATATATAGAACCGAAACTTTTGAAGTTCTCACAATTTTCCACGTCAGCACAATATTTAAATTAACAACATTTAAATTAAATTAAATTTTCCATCTCATCACTGTTTTCTTTTTCCAATGCAAATTAGACTTCTAGCCAAATAAAGACACTCTCCCACCACCTCTACTCTCTCCTATTTAAGAATTGCTTGCGTAGAAAACCTAAGCCCCAAAAACTATTCGCGGAGAAGATGATGTTTGAGGACCCTCACCACAAAGTGAATATTAAAACTGACATCTTTTTATAAATGTTGGTTAATATCTTATATTTATATGTATGGCCGTTGGTCACCACTATTTTTTTTTTTTTAATTCTTTTTATTTTAGATTTTATGATTAGATCTGCTATTATCTTCTTTTGCTGCAACACAATTTTCTCCTTAAAACTTATTTTTCTTCAAGATTTTTTTTTAGGGCGGCTCATGCTTCACAATTCACATATTCCACTTATGTATTGGACTCCTCTCCTTCTTCAGTCAATGCATCAAGGTTAGGGTTATTTGATTTGTTCAATAAAAATTATAGATTTGTTGCTTTTTCTTATAAGTTTGTCAATTGTTGTTTTGTTTATTTAATTGCTGGGCTTGAATCTTTTAATTAAATCTTCAAATTTTTTTAACCTTTTAAAAGTTTTAATATTTTGAATTTTAACATTTAAAAGGTAACTCATATTTCTCTAATATTTCTATGTTGTGTAGACATATTTTTTTTGTTTATTATATTTCTCCATTGTGTAGTCACATAATTTTTATTTTGTTTTAATAAATTCTTGGCTCAAAATCTTCTAATTGTTTGGTTTATATATGAATTTTTAAGTTCATTTTTTGCAATACATTTAATTGTCTGGCCAATTTCAATAGTAGAAAAGCTATAATCATGGATTCCCTTCTTTCTATTGTATTTCTCTATTGCGTAATTATATATATATATATATATTGTTTTATTTCAATACTTTTGAAGCTTTGAATCTTCTGATTTTTTTTTTTTAAAAAAAAATTTGGCCTTTTGGAAGTTTTAACATCATAACTTTTGGGTTTTATTTTTTCTATTATCAGAAATTATCTAGAAGATTTCAATGAATATCCATGGATTATTCTTTTGAGGGTAACCCATCTTTATCTTATATTTCTATTCCTAACTTTTTTTTCCTATATTTTTTCTTTAATTGTCCGTGTTCACGTCTCTTTTGTTTTTCTTATTTTTACTTTCATAGCGTATGTACATGTTGTGTATGTTCTTTGATTATTTCTTTAACGATTTTTGTGTGAGTATGTGTCATCATATCTGGGTACTTAGGCAAAATCTATAAAGATTAAAGATGCTTTTTTTTTTTTTTTTTGGTAATGAATCCTGTGTTTTTCATGACTTTAGTGAGTCATATTCTTAATGATCGAAATGGTTTTGTTTGACGTGGATTTTGTTCATATTGGTTTCAAAGTTTATTTCTTGGCTTATATTATAGATTGTAATATATTTATTCATCAAACTGTTTAGTTGAGTTTGTTTTCGAAATTGTTTTCAGTGTTGGACATTTTCTTGAAGCATGTTGGTATCATATATTAAAATACTGTTAAGTTGATAATAATAATAATAATAATAATAATAATAATAATAATATAGTTTAATAAATGTCTGAAACGTATAGCTGTTAACAAATGTTTTAGCTATATGATTTTATTTTACAAATTCAATTTTGGTGTTGTAGTAAAATAAACAAAGATTAAATTATATATTGTACTCAATACATTTCCCGTGCATCGCATGGGTTAGCGACTAGTTTATGATATAAGAAGAAGTTGAGAGATTGTGGTCTAGAGGGCATGAGTTGACTTTTCTTTATGCCTTTTGCATGAGCCCAAGTCATGCGTGTTGTAAAGTGGGCTAGGGACATTTGCATCACCTAAGGCTCATGGAAAGGGTCTAATACCCAAAATTTTCACCCAATTAGGTTTCTAGCTCTTGCTGTGTGTGGCTGAATATTCTGACCAACCAATTTTAGCCCCTAAAGCTTGGCTGGCACCCTTGGCTGAACTTGGCTATTGGACACCACTAAGAACATCTTCGCAATGAATTGAAATGGTTGGGGAAGAACACCCAATCATAATTGGTCAAAACATTTCCCTAATTGTGATTAAAGCATGTTATGGCTTTACCCAAGCAAAGGCTAACTAAAACATTACCCTTATTCAATATCTTAAAGGTCCAAAGCCTCAGCCATTAGCTAAAAACCAGTCATTAAGCACACCCAATACTTACTATAAACCCCCCTTCATCAGTTCAAAATGAATTAGCCACATTTTATCTTTAGAGTTGAAACTTTAGAGTAAAAACTCATTCAACCAACAAAGATTCTCACCATTCTAAAGCTTGGGGGTGGAAATACTATTATAGAGGAACTTTCCCTTTCCCTCTCATGAACTCACTCAATTGCCTCTTCTAGTTGTTTATGGGTCAAAGTTTTAGGCTTAAAGTTCTAAGTGTATTTTAGCATCTTTATTATTGTAGTTTTGATTTATTTCTTGTTAAATCACTCTTAGCCTTTATTTATCATACATTTGGAATTCTGGGTTTGACTATCTGCAAATAAGAAACTCAAGGGGAATTTAGTGTTAGAATATGTTAGTATGTTACTAAGTAGGTGAGGTGTGTGGTGATGTTTAGCTATGTGTATGCTGTTGCATGAGGGGGCGTGTGATGCTGCATATGGGGTGCTGGTGTGGGGCGTGTACAAGCTGCTGATGAGGCATGCAGGAGTAGCTGATAAGGCATGCAGGAGTAGCTGATGATGGTGCTGCCAGTATGTATTCTGGTATTACAATAATAAGTGTAATTGATTAGTTGATGCTGTATACTGTATTCACATTAGTGATGTGACCAAATAAGAGTTAGTTAAATAACGGTTAGTTGTTAGCATATTGGCAGCTGGTTAACAGCTGGCTTGGCCGTTAGGCAGTTAGAGAGTGAGGCTTGAGAGAGTATTAGAAACCTGGAAAGGAGGAAGCTGGTATCAGAAATCATTTCCAAATTCCCAATTCTTCAATTCTATGTTTTCTCTCTCTCTCTAATTCTCTGTTCTTATCTCTTCTCTGTTCTTGGAGGCATAAGTTGTCCTCGAATTCAACTATCCAACCTCTCTGTTCCTAACATTTAGAGATTCTCTAAAAAAAAAATAATAATAATAAAAAAAAGGCACCAATACCATTGGGCCCCATTGCTCACACAAGTTTGGGCTGGGCCCCCTTTTTCACATACCCAGACTAAGTTCATAACCTAAGGGCTTTTTCCAACTTCAAGCCCAAAAAACACTTCCGTTAGTCACCGTCATCCTCGCCGTAACGATAGACTTCAATAACACACTCTCCCTCTCCATAACGGAGAAAATTTTGGCGGTAAATAAGAGAGACTAAAGAAACCAAAACAAAAGAAAAAAAAAACCTAACCTTCAAACCACCATGACGTGTCAGAACCCCATTGGGCAACTCATGCATGTATGAGTGTCGGCCATGATGATGATGATGATAACTGATAAGTATCATCCATGTGTGGATTTTTTCCCGCGCGAGACCAACCCACACGAGAGGGTTTCCCCAATAAAAAAAACCCCTAAAATAGATGAGAGAGAAAGAAACGAAGAGAGAGAAAATTTAGAGGGAAAAAAAATAAAAATAAAAAAGATAGATAGGGTTCAGAGAGAACTGAAGAAAGAGAGTGTGTGTGAGAGAGAAACAGAAACCCAAAAATCCCTATTTCTGGTTTCGATCTGAACAAAAACGCCTTCGTATCTTCATTCTTCATACCTACAGTTTAGGTCAGAGAGATCCACCAGATCTATACCAAATTCGTAAGTTTTTTTTTTTTTTTCAATTTTTTGTTCGTTAAAATCTCAGTCTTGTTAATACTATTTTTCTTCAATGTGATTTTTTTTTTTTTATAATTAGAAAGTATTTTCTTTGTTTTTTAAAATTTGCTTTATTTTTTTTTTTTTTACATACTTTAACTTTTAATTTTAGAAATTCCGTAAATTTTTTTTTTTTTTTTTTTGAATTTGGATGATGAGGTTTGGTTTTTAAGGGTTTTATGGACTCAGAATATTGACTTTGGAAATTTAAGTTTTTAAGTGATATTAGCTTTTTTTTTTAATTATTTGTGAAAGATTTGAAATTGGTGCGTTATTGTGATGGATTGAATCAGCTAGGGTTTGGATGAGTCCAGCTGCATTGGAGAAGATGGAAGATGCTAAGCCTTCGGAAGCAGCATCGGCCAACAATTCACAAACAGATAGCGCGGCGGCTACTGTCGACCCATCTGAAGCTCGATTCTCCGACTACTGCAAGGTTTTTTTTAATTTATTTATTCTCTTGTTCATTGTTATCAATGTTATATTTCATTGTATGCGTTTAAATTGAGGTTTGCGCGGTTCAATTCTTTATTTGTTTTTAGTTTTTACTGCTTGCTTTCCCTGGCATTACTCAGTTTTTATAAGCGAAAAGTGAGTTTTCTGTGAATTTAGGCTTGCAAGGTTTATTTTTCTCTTCATTCCTTGTTAGTAATGTTATATTTAAATTTGGGTTTGGCGGGTTGGTTCTATATTTTTATGTTATTAAAAAAAATGTGGGCTTTCTGTGAATTTAATATGGGTTTTGATGACAGAATGGAATGTCGTTGGATGAGAACACTTGCACACAAGCTATGAAGCTGTTGAAAGAAACCAAACACCTTTTACAGACTAATGTTTCAGCTTTTGGCAACGGAACGGTATGTGTTATTGGTTTGTATTGTCCCATAAATGTGAAGATAAGGTGAGGAAAGGTCTTTATGTGAACTAACAGAATTGTGTTTTGTCTGTACCAGGTTGATGAAGCAGAAAGGTTTTGGTTTGCTTTTATTCTGTTTTCTATTAAAAGGCTAAGTGAGAAGAAGCAAGGGTCTGATGATAATGGATATACATTATGCCAGATATTGAGAGCTGCGAAGCTGAAGTATGTTTATTCAAATTTCCTTTATTTTGTGATCGATTGCTTTTTTGTGTTTCGGGGTCATCCTCATATTTTTGTTTTTCATAGCATTGTGGACTTCTTCAAGGAGCTTCCTCAGTTTGTTGTTAAGGCTGGTCCAACTTTGAGTAATATATATGGTGCAGATTGGGAGAACAGACTAGAGGTATTGGTGTGACAGTAATTTATGCCTATAATTAAAAAAATAGTGTAAATATGTGTCTGTTTATTTGGGCTTCTATTCATGGTTTTGTTTTCATTTTTATCCGATCAGGCAAAAGAGATGCAGGCCAATTTTGTGCACTTGAGTCTACTAAGCCAGTGCGTATCTTTTCTTTTGCATCTTTTATTTTAAGTAATGACTTTGGTATCTGCTGCATCATCAATTGACTTTTTGTTTAAGATTTTGCCTTCTCCATTGAGTACACCACATGTTTCTGTTTTAATCCCTTTCTTTTTGCTTGAGTTGGTTTTACTGTTTTATACTGTATGCAAGAAGGATGAGCCCAGGATGCAATTTAATACAGCTACTTCCAGAAGCTCTTTTGTTAGTGGAGATCATGCAAATCTCTTTAGTTTTATTTGTGTATTTTAGTAGTCATGATGTGTGTGCTGAAGTATTGAGTGTCCATATTGAAATTAATGCTTTTGGTGGTAGTGCGCATTGATGATTGCCATTGTTTGCCATGGTAGATTGGGTTGGCAAACTGTGTTAAGGTGGCAATAGGTTGTGTAGGGCAGTGGTGGCCACATGGTGGTACTTGCTTGGTATATGGAGACAATTTTGTGTCAAAGATTGGATTTTGTAAAGCTGTTGACTTTTCTTTGAGCTCCACTAATTACTTTGGAGGAACTCAACAGCTCTAGTGATATTTTTTTATTCTTATATGTTAAAAGTATTATTCTATTTCTGCATCTGAATTTCACTGTGCATATGATGAAACTTTCTATTATTGCAATACACAACTGTGTTTTTCAGTACTTTCTCTCTTAATAATTTTTTGAGTTTGTGCATAAATGGCATAATTATCTTCACATTAATAATTCAAGGTCCTACAAACGTGCAATCCGGGAATTTTTCTTGACAACTGAAGCAAATGTTGATAAGCAGTCTGCTGTTGCTAGTGCATCTGGCTATGTCTCAGACTACCACCGTTTTGGATGGTTGCTTTTTCTGGCACTTCGCGTACATGCGTTCAGCCGTTTTAAGGACTTGGTGACTTGCATGAATGGTTTGGTTTCCATATTGGTAAGTCATTTTTCTGCTTTACTCAATTCCATTGCTTAGTAAAGTTTTGGGATGTTGTTCTGGTTAGAGGCATGAAATGTTATGTGTCTTATTTTAAATGTTGCTATTCTGAAGCTTAGGAGATGACAGTTTTGCTGTCGTTAGATTGTGTGGCAACATGAGCCAACGTCATAGATGGAGGATTAGAAAACAATTAAAGCTAAAGATTTTGTATATTGTACATTATGGTTGACAATTTGACCATGTTGATAATAATTTTTGGCTATACTTTTTACCTTTTTAGAAGATTGTGTGGTAATGTAGAAACAACATTTCCAATAAGAGTGTTTTCTTACTGCTTATTGAAATCTGTAACAGGCTATCTTAATTATTCATGTTCCTGTTCGCTTCCGAAATTTCAAATTTGATGATTCTCAACTATTTGGTAATTCCTTATTTATCCCTTTTAGCAGATTTTGTTAGATGATTTCTTCTTCTTTTTCAGAAGAGATGTCTATTTTTTACATGATTTGTGGCTATCTGATCCCTTATTTTCCTTCATCATCTGTGCTGATTGTGTTAATGTGTGGTTCAGTTAAGAAAGACGGCAAAGGTGTAGACATCCTCGCATCACTTTGCAACAAATATCAAACATCAGAAGATGAGTTGAGGAAAATAATGGAAAAGGCCAATAATTTAATAGCAGATATCTTGAGTAAAAAGCCTCAACCAGCATCTGAGTGTAGAATTGGAAACTTGGAGAATATCGACACAGGTACACACACACACATATATATATTATAACTATTGATTTTATAATTTAGGAGACGCTTCTGAAATTTTGACCCATGCAGATGGTTTGACATATTTTGAAGATCTACTGGAGGACTCATCTTTGTCATCCAGTTTAGGTATTTTAGAAAAGGATTATGATGGTGCAATTCGTAGTAAGGCCGAACTGGATGAGAGGGTTTTCATTAATGATGAGGACAGCTTACTTGGTTCAGGGAGCTTGTCAGGAGGTTCTGTGAATATAAGTGGTGTGAAGGTATGTTTTCAATGAAGAATGTGTGTGCAAATGATGTCAATTTGAGTATTTGTGTGGAAGAAAATATGTTCAATATTGATGTTTATTATTTTGTTCAGAGGAAATTTGATTCGATAGCCTCACCTGCTAAGACGATTACAAGTCCACTCTCTCCTCAGCGCTCTCCTGCATCTCATGCAAATGGAAATATGGGGGTTTCTAATTCAAAGATGGTAGCTACGCCTGTAAGCACAGCAATGACAACTGCAAAGTGGCTTCGTACTGTCATTTCACCACTTCCACCAAAGCCCTCAGCAGAGCTGAAGCGTTTCCTGGCATCTTGTGATAGGGATTTAACTGAGGAAGTAGATACAAGGGCAAAAATAATATTGTTTGCTACATTTCCAAGTACTGCTCAGGGAGAGCATTGTATGTCTACAAACCTGCAATCTGCAAATCTCATGGACAGTATCTGGGCAGAACAACGAAAATTTGAAGCACTCAAGTTATATTATAGGGTATTGGAAGCAATTTGTAGAGCAGAGGCCCAAATATTGCATGCAAGTAATTTGACAGCTCTATTGACTAATGAGAGGTTCCATAGATGTATGCTCGCCTGTTCTGCTGAACTAGTCCTGGCAACACATAAGACTGTTACAATGTTGTTTCCTGCGGTGTTGGAGAGGACTGGCATTACAGCTTTTGATCTTAGCAAGGTCATCGAAAGTTTCATTAGACATGAGGAATCCCTCCCGAGAGAATTGAGGCGGCATCTGAATTCATTAGAAGAACGACTTTTGGAGAGTATGGTATGGGAAAAGGGGTCCTCCATGTATAATTCTTTGACAGTTGCAAGGCCTAACCTCTCCGCAGAAATAAACCGTCTTGGACTATTGGCAGAACCAATGCCACCTTTGGATGCAATTTGCATGCACATTAACATGAATTCTAAATTTATTTCTGGAGGGATTCCTCCCTTCCCTTCTTTGCAGAAGCATGAGACTTCACCAGGTAATGGTTTCTTTACTCCTTTTTAAGTTTTGCAATATTTTTCTCAAAGTAACATAATATGCAATGCACAAGTTCTTAACATCAAAAACTTGTACTGTGAAGGGATGATAACTCATCATGGTGTATGAAAAGTAGTTGTTGCAAATGTAAGAGTTAAACTCATGGCATCTACCACAATGGTTATGCCTTACTACCAAGCTGAGACACATTGGGATGTGCAGAAGTAGTTGGAATAGCTTTATTTTGTTGAAATAAATTGTGATATCAATTTTATTAACGTCTTACTCTATTAGCTAATTATTATTCAGGTCAGAATGGGGATATCAGATCCCCAAAGAGATCATGCCCGGACTATCGAAGTGTATTAGTGGAGCGGAATTCCTTTACATCACCAGTCAAGGAACGCCTCCTGGCCTTCAGTAACCTTAAATCAAAGCCACCACCACCTCCTTTGCAGTCTGCGTTTGCTAGGTACTAATTAACAGAGATGTATTCTCAGGAGGCAGGAAGTGGTGAATCTAATTTATTTGCATGATTTTATTTGTGGCTATTCTCTAACTCTAGGGTTCTACATTTGGATATTTATGTGTGCAGTCCAACACGGCCAAATCCAAGTGGTGGAGGGGAGACGTGTGCAGAAACTGAAATCAATATATTCTTTAGCAAGGTATTAAGCACAATTCTGATGAAAATTATTGCTTTGTACACTAACTCAAGAGTCTAAGAGAACTTGCCAGATGGATGTATCATGAATATGGCTAAGGTTTTGGAGATAATTTGTCTCTCCGCCTTTCCTCCATGTTGTGTTGGGGACTCTTTGTGTGTGTGTGTGTGTGTGTGTGTGTGTGTGTGGGGGGGGGGGGGGGGGGGGGGGGGGGGTGTTGAGGGAGGGGATTGACAAATGATATTTATTAGACCTTATGAGGCTAGCTATCCATTTGGTGGCATATTTTATCTGGCCAATAATTTTTTTAGCCATCCCATTTGAAGCTTTTCTGTGGAAAGATCAGAAGTCTTCCTGTAGATGACATGTAGATCAAACTGTCAGCTATCTGTCTGGTCTGTGGTGGAGGATTTTGGAGACAATCTAAAAGTGAATGTGTTCTGTAAACTTTTGTCCCTATGCTAATTTTTCTGTGTCTGCATTTAATTTTGCACTATTTTTATAAATTTACAAATGAAATATTATGGTAAACATCTGTTCCAGTCATTAATTGTACTTGTGGTGAGTTTGCTACCTGGCCTCACTTTCTGGACTTAGTTAGCATTCAATTCCTCTGCTGCTTTACTTTCTTTTTGGTTATGCATTAACAGTTAAATGTTGTGTACTTGTGCTTCTAGATTACTAAGTTGGCTGCTGTCAGAATCAATGGTATGGTCGAAAGGCTACAACAGTCTCAGCAGATTAGGGAGAATGTGTATTGTCTTTTTCAACAAATACTAAGTCAGCGGACATCTCTATTTTTTAACCATCACATTGACCAAATCATCCTTTGTTGTTTCTATGGAGTTGCAAAGGTTTGCTATGATGAACTCATGAGAGTTTTTGGACTTCTGTTCAATCATTCTTCTTTTATCTTACCCTTGACCTGTTTTTGCCTGCAGATATCTCAACTCAATCTGACCTTTAGGGAAATTATTTACAACTATAGGAAGCAACCACAATGTAAACCTCAAGTTTTTCGCAGTGTGTTTGTTGATTGGTCATCTGCACGGCGCAATGGGGTATGTGGTCTAATCTCTACTCTTTAGTTGTCAGTTTTCTAGATAAGTTTAACCACCCGAACTGTTTGGAAACAGAAAACAGGACCAGATCACGTTGATATCATTACATTTTACAATGAAATTTTTATCCCCGCTGTAAAGCCTCTGCTGGTTGAGCTTGGCCCTGCTGGAGCAACTACAAAAACTAACCGAGTTCCTGAAGTCCACAATAATAATGATGGTATACTTTTGTTACAAATTTATATGTAATTGTTAAGCTCATTTTATTGCAAATGCCATCCTGCTTGTCATTGCCTGATATGCCTCTTTTGTCTTTCTTGGCTGATTAGCTCAATGTCCTGGATCGCCTAAAATATCTCCTTTTCCAAGTCTCCCTGATATGTCTCCGAAGAAAGTATCAGCTACACACAATGTGTACGTCTCTCCATTGCGATCATCCAAGGTACTTGTATGTTTCTTTAGGTGTTATTCGTAGGATATTTGCTCCTTTTCCTTCTTGATCAAATTTGTCGACCTCACATATTGATGAGTCACCTCTAGCAAAAGACAACAAGCATTTGGTGATGAGTATTATTCTTCATGTGTTATGTGAAGTCATTTTAGATATTTGACATTTGAGTTCATGTGCATCTTTCATCAGAGGGTTGACTATGCAATTCCATTACATTTTCAGTTTGTTGGAACCTTGACACCCCCCCCCCCTCCCAAAAAGATGATTTTGTTTCACTTAATTTTGGTGTGAGAATTACCAATTGAATGGACATGAAATATATATATATATATATATATTTCATAGTTAACTGTTAAGGGGGTGTGTAGATTTGTATGAATTCGGTGGTATGATTAGAAAGCAAATCAACTGCTTTTTTATGTAGAAATTTCCCTTAATTTAATATCTCATTGATGGGCAAATAAATTTGTAGGCTAGGCATGGAAATAAGTCTGTAGAACTTGTGTCCCTTACAATTTCCTTGGAACAAAAATTTTAAGCTCTACACAATGAATTCTTTATAGGAAGGAGTATGTTTAAAATGGTATTTTTGTGGAGGGTGTTGAGATTCCACTTCTTGGACTAAAGTTGGTGTTTTTGAGATCTTCAAACCAGAGTTTCCAGTGGATGTTGAGGGTCCTTTTAATAGAATTTGATCAATGTCCTCTCTCTCTCTCTCTCTCTCTCTCTCTCTCTCTCTACAATCTGAGATGATGATTTTCATGTCTTTTTTTATTTTTTAGTGTAGCATTTGACCTTCACCTATATTTTCTTCTTCCAAAAAAAATGTATTTATTAAAATAAAAAAGAAAGGTTATGTTGATGATGAAGCATCCATAATAAGGAATTGTTATGGGTGCTTGATGACATATTTGACCACCTAAATGCTGTGATGCATTTCTTGTTCTCATTCAACATTGAATGCTAACAGTGATAACTTATTTCCTTTGGATCAATATTATTTTTTAGCTTCCTCTGTTGATTGTGATGCTGATACTTTGACCAAACCCAAAAATATAAAATATAAAATGTTGGTGATAATAATGCAGTGACTGTGATCTCAAAGCAGAATTGAATCAAAATAACTTGAATCAGCAAATACCCTGTTCTTAAATTAGGAGCTAAGCATCCTTGGACTAGTTATTGATTCCTTATGCTGAAAAAAAAAATTAATAAAAATTGAATTATGTCTGCAGATGGATGCTCTGATATCACATAGCTCGAAAAGCTATTATGCTTGCGTTGGAGAAAGTACTCATGCATATCAGAGCCCTTCAAAAGACCTGACTGCCATCAATAACCGCTTGAATGGGTATGCTTTTCTATATGCTTCAACTTCTAAGGTTTGAGGCTGTTTCCCCGTTATTGTACCATATTGACCATGTCCTCATCTGAATTACTTCTTTCTTCAGTACCCGGAAGCTTAGAGGCACCCTAAACTTTGACGATGTTGACGTTGGCTTGGTTAGTGATTCTATGGTTGCCAACAGCCTCTACCTTCAAAATGGGAGTTGTGCATCCTCATCAGGTGCACCACTGAAATCTGAGCAACCTGACTCCTGATTCAATGGGCTACTGTCCTTTTTTGTAAATTCTTGTTCTTCTCTCATTTCTTCACTTATTTAATCTATACTTGTTTAGCTTATGATGGGGTGTTGTGTGAGCAGTGAGTTATTGTAGAATGGCTGCCACCACCCCCATGTGCTTATGTAAGTTAGGTATGGAGCTTGAAAAATGTAGTGGCTCTAATTGACTAATTTAATAAAATTTGTTTTCTGCTTATTGTGGTTGTAAGTATATTGTTAATCTTTCTCCTGTTAGTGCCTATTCCATATGGGATTTGGTGTGACATAATTTGTCCAGTCATTGTAAACAGCCAGACCCTAAAATCATGTTTGGGCTTACTTCTCTTCCCTGATTACCTTGGAGGTATAACCTATGTATGCACATACCAGCAGCTAAACCTTTCACATTATTCACATTATTTTTGCTGCCCCTTTACTCAGAGAAAAGCCGAATGGCACATTAATATGCACAGTGGCCTTGGCCTGTAGGCATCTTGTGGAACGGAACACCGCTCTCATGCCCTTCCCACCACCCCCCCTTCCCATAAAAAAAAAGGGTTATAAACAAAAAGGTTTGAATTTTCAAATGATGAGCTAGCTTATAAGGTGTGCGTATCCAAGTACTCCCAGTCCTAGGGACCTTCAATCTTAAATTCATCCAAGTCCAAAATATAAAAAAGAAAACCAAGAGGATATTAAATAGTGTTCAACATCATGAAACTCCATTGTTTCTCTCTTTTTAAATCATTCATAACACAAAAAAAGGGGAATGGAAGGGCACTAATTCTAGAATCCAAGTAAAATAGAGTTGGTTGGAAATTAGGCTAATTTTTGACCAATTCTACTCTACTCCCTTTCTTCCTCTCTCTCTCCCTCGATCCAAACAAGTCGTAAAAGATTGAAATGATAGTGCTTCCTCAATCATGGGCTTGTTACCTAGTAATCCAGGCAAGAACCCACCCATAGTTAAAGAGATAACAGGCACTACTCAGGCAACAAAGTCAAGTCGAGAGCAGATCATTTGTTCTTTGTTGAGAATACCAATTCAACATGCATAAACTAATTACTGAGTGAGAAGATGGAAAATTTACATTCACAATGTAAATTGATAGAACAAATATCTTGTGATAAGAAAAAAATAATTGCTTTAAATTGCGGTTGTTTCAGGCTTTCTATGAGTTCTCTAAGGCTGCCACTACTCACAAAGTTTAATCTACAGAACATTCCAGTGTTCAAGTTTGTGTGGTAAAAAATTATATATAAAAGATAAGTTTATTGATAGAATAATAACTAACATTCAATTTGAATGAAATTTAACATATGTTTTAAAGAGCATAAAAACATGCAATACAATGATTATATTTTCAAATTTTACATTTAATAAAAGAGATATAGAAAGAGTTTGAAGGGCTTTGGAGAGAAACCTTTTCCAGCAAAAAGTTTGAGTTAATGAAGATACACCGCTTTATAGATTATAACGAGATACTAAAACCAGCAAATAGTTTGGGGCAGATGTAACTAGAAATAGAATCACCTATTTCTTCATCTTATTTTTTTAAGGCTTCTACAAGTTTTTTTTAAAAATGGTATTTATAACTTATCGAGTCCTTTAGAGAGTATTATTATTCACTATCTAGAGATATGAAAGAAAACTGTAGTAGCGGAAATTTTAAAATAATTTATATTTGTAACTCTTAAGTTGGTAGTGTGCTAAACAATAAAAATCGAATTCCTTGTTTTATTTTTTTCCAACATAACAATAATTCAGAACCAGCACTATGTTAACTTTCATGTAAAATCCAAAAGGTTACCATTGTTGAAAGAAAGCACTAAAGGGGAAACAAACAATTTAGAACAATGAACAGATGGGACAACAAAGACAAGTCAGCAATAGGAATCTAAAAGCAAACAAGTGACATGCAGCAAACCAGGCCAAGCAGATGATCTACTGATTCCCATTAGAAAATGCATTAAGATAAGTGTCCCTACCTCTCAAATTATTTAAGATAACTTAGCATGCCTGAGCATGTAAAAGCACCATCCTAACTACCCATTTCTCACCATTCCCAATTGTTGTCCAGTCAACGATAAGTCAGCTTTACAGGTTGGAGCTCCCATTTCTTAAAGGACTACTTTGGTGTTTAGCAGAGACACACTATTAAGCAGATGAGCCAACTATTTATATGGTATTCTGTATGAAGCAAAAAACCTCACCAAGCAGCAAGGCATAAGCTTCTACTAGGAGACAACCCACTACTTTGTCCCTTCTTTTTTTTCTTTTTTTACGTTTAGAAAACTTAGGATACGACCATGAGAGATTGAGAGAGATATCTTCTCGTACTCCTGGTCAGGGAGAAACCCATTCGAAGTAATGGCAGAGGGCTCCTCTAGTGACAGTCCAGTTCCCGCATCCAAAGAAAATGCACCCTTGCTTTGGCCCTGGCTTCTTGATCGTCGCTCTGCTGCTCTTCACCCCACAGTAACAATAAGGGTGATGCTGGAAAATAGGAATCTGCATGTCTTTCGGTTTTTGGGGTTGATTAGGGGAAAAGGACACTTGGTCTGGGGACTGCTTCCACATCAATGAATGATCAGTTGTCTGCCACATTAGAGAGTTTGTAATGGAGAATTTGAATCCCTTGCGCATTAGAAGCACAAGTAGGCGAGCAGTGTTTCTGGCATCATCCAGGCCACAGTGAGCACGGCCCTGCCATACCAATCCTGCCATCTCAACTGCCTCCTTAAGATTGCACCTCACTCCACCAAAAACCTCATGGAAAGGAACCTTCAAGTTGATCCATCTAAGAAAACAGCACCAACAGAGAAACTGAATCACATGATATCAACATGCAAAGAGTTCAAATAAACGATATTTATTTATCTGCATAACTATTTACCGGTTAAAATAAGGAGGCTTCCTAATCTTCTTGAATCGACACTCAGATTCCAGCATCACCCGACAATCCCAATTTGACCATGTCACCACAGCAAAATTGGTGTTCTTTATCCCCTTCTCCTCAAGCCATTTATCATGCCTAAGGAGAGCCTCACTTAGAGTCACACCTCTGTCCACCTGGCACCAGACAATAAAGTAAGAACAAAGTTAAAATGTAAAAAGGCAAACAGGTAAGATGACAGAAAATATTCAAAGAAAGAAAATGATTTAGAAGACACAAAATATGAGAAGTCTGGTCATGGCACAGTTTAGTAAATATATTATAGAAATACAGAATTTTATTTTATTTTATTTTATTTTTTTGATAAGCTATAGAAATCCAGTATTGTTCTTGTACAAGTTTCTATTTCTTCTATCATTTAATCACATATTCCATCAGTTTCAGGCAGCAGCATCCAGATACTTTACCTATTAATCATCAAGTCATCTGAAACCACATCATCTTTTTTGAGATGGAAGGAGTAGTAGTAGAAAAAATCCATGATAGCAATTACCATGTACAGTGACACCCAACATCAACATACATTAAAGTTGGAGAATATTTTTCACGATGAACAGCTGATATTCCACTTATATCAATGTAAAGTTGCACACAAATCTAAGACCATGATCCAATAAAGCACATATCAGCATGGTCAACTTCAGAATCCATGCATAAAAATTCTTCTCTCTTTTAGGAAAAAAAAAAATATATATATATATATATAGATTTTAATATATATATCAAAAAAAAATATAATGACCTAGATTATGATTGGAAAAAAGACCAAAACCTAATGCTGTTACCAATATAGGCTGCATACAGTCCTACTGACATTTCCCCCAAAGTTCCAAAGACAGTAAATAGGCTGGCGTGATGGTGGATGGGGGATCTAAAACATAAATTAGCACTTCATCGAGGAAATATTTTCCTCAGAACTCTTAGCAATGTTTAACCATCTGTCAAATCTCCAGATACTAAAATCCACAAATCAAAGACAAACACATAGCTACACCAGTCTGAAGTTAAACTTTCTACATAAAGTAAGAACCAAACTACCATTGATAATATCAATTATTGCTAATGTCACAAAATATTTCTCAATGCCCTAATTAGAAACTAGAAATTTTATGAGACACTAAACTATAATAAAAAAAGGTTCTCCAAAGAAAAGCATATGCTTGTCTATTCAGTTAATTCATCACAAGTCTAAGAAAAGAAGTTGGAGTTCACTTCTTGAGTGAGTTCAGAACAAACCTGAAATTGCTGAATACCAGTAAGATCCTTGCAAAAATTACTCAGGTGCTGATTGCAAGTTGGCCGCACATATGTCTGAAAATTTGATTCCAGCTGGCCAGTCACACTGCTCACAATGACAGACGGAAACTCTATTATCTCTTGTGGATGGGGATTTCTATCCTTGTCACATGTAGCCTCAAAGTCTATGACCACAAAATACTGAAAATCTTGAAATTGGAAATCATAGGGGTGACCTTGAGCAATCATATTAATTGGAACATATGGGAACTGATTCTCCACAGTAAATGGGTAAAATTGGCTCTCAAATGCATTGATTTGGCATTGTGGCACCTTGTGAGAGTCAAATTGGAAGGTCGACCAGGTGCCAAAATCATGTTGATAGGTAGGTTTGCTGTAATAATCATTAGGTGGCTCAAGAAACCCACCACCCAATGGGCGGTCTGGATCCACATCCACACCTTGGTGAGTACTTATTTCATTTTTAAGCTGTGTAAAGCTGCCTATAGAATTCCCATTACAACGTGGGTTGTAAGGAATTCCCTGGCTCTGGAGGCATTTTACGGATGCCTCAGAGTTCCTTTGCATAGTTTCTGTGGTAAGAATTAAGAAGCAGAAAACAATTTATTAGGATATAGAATATCATTAGCATCAACCATAAATAAGCCGCCTTTTATTTTACAGCTAATTAAATAAAAAATACCAACTCAAGTTTTTCCTATAAGAAGAATTGGACAAAGCATAAAAGAGAAGTTCATGGATTTATTAGATGTCAACATCTCATTAATAATTCTTTTTTTTTTTTTGATAATTAAGAAAGATGTATATCCAAGAAACTACCCCATGAAAACATAAGGTAGGACAAAGAGTACAGAGAAAGAAACAAAAAGAAGAAAGAAAAAAGACAAGAAAACAAACGAAAACAACAAAGAGCTAATTACAAAGGAGAGAACTAAGAAACAGAGGGAGAGAGTCACTAGAGGTGAGTCCCCAAGCCCTAGACCAATCAAAAAGTGAACCACAGAAATAAGCAAGCAATTGGTCTTCGGATTTATTAATAATGCTTTAAAAGGATGTAGTTTCTGGAAAGTGATAAATAAGTTAAAAAGGAGGCTTTTGGTTATAAATTACAAGACAAAAAACAGAACTTTCTATGCAATCTATGGACATTTATTTTTTCCATTTTTGCCAGATTTTATTGATTATTTGCAATTTTAACATTCTCTTTAGTTGATTTTTTTCTCTCACATTCTTCTTGTCCACTCTTTTTTATTGGAAATTTACACGAGTACCTAGTGGATTATGAATCCATGAGCTCAATGGAATACTTGAGTTCCACATCCTCATCTCCATCACTATTTTCTTTTTTATGACATGGAACCTCACCAAGGTAGGGCCTTTTGGACCCACTCTGGAGAGTAAACCACAGATATACAACCCCACCCCCATCTTCATCAATAAATTTATAATCAAACAAAAGAAAAAACATGCAAGAAAACCTTTTTTTTTTTTTTTATAAAAAAAAAAAAGTTAATCTATAAAGCAAATGCTTTTAATGGAAATTCTCGAGAAAGCTCCAAAAGGAATTTCTTGCTCAAAATTTGACACAGACTGGATTGGTCAATCAACTAAATTAAACTCAACAGATCACTGTCATCTTCTTCTTCTTCCTTTGTTTATATTTATATTTTATTTTATTTTTTATAACTTAAACTCATCAAAGCAAAATCATCTGGCTGGATTGCTAAGGACAAAAATGACAGAGCAGGGTCCACTTTTTTCTCTTGCTATTTTTAATTTTATTTTTTGCTAAATATGTGCTTCCAATCAACTAAAGAAGAGTATATATATGGGAAGGATTAGAATGAAAAGTCATGCAACCTTATACACAGAGAAAAAGAGAAATAAAGACCCTCAAGACATTATGTTAAGAAGAGCACAAACAGAAGAAACAAGGCACCATCGGACCATACGCTAAGAGGAACCTCAACCGAAATTGGTAGAGTTCCAAGACCACCTAAAGAGACCCTTTTGTTTGCTTGAGAACTCAAAGCAGGTCAATATGAGTAATTGTAGGAAATTAACATACTAAGTTAACATCTTCAAAATCAAACTTATATCATGTGCTACCACATGCAGTAGAGTAGCTATCATGGCTGTATATGTAGATATAAATTGCACTACAAAACTATGTTTTTGACTCAAGCAAACATTCAGACTGCCCAAGGAAATTCTAACTTGGATTAGGATCTACTAAGAACTTCATTGAAGCAAGTCTAAAGACAAATACAGAAAACTTCATTAACACCTTAATTCATTTACACTTCAAGTTCATTGTTCAACTAAATTTATTCAATCACACTACGATTTTAAGACACCATCACTCCACTACAATTACAGATATCCATTATACAAATGCCAAGGGGAAAACATGAAACAAAAGGCTTCTTAAGAACATCTAAGCTAAAAGTTGTTGATAGGTTTCACAAAACCAAACTGTTTGATAGAATGCTCGGCTTCAGAATTTCCCCAGCCATGGCATACACCCCGGCTCAACTGGTCAATTGGGTTTGATTCTCAGCTCTAATTTCACATTCTAGAAACAAAAAGATAACCAAGAATGAAACTTTCTATCATATACCTCCCACATGTAAATTCACACTCTCAACCACTACCTTGTAAGTTGCAAATTCAAACCCGAAAACAACTTGAATTTACTCAAAACACCTCGAAATTCAAAACCCACATCACAATTATTTCTCACATCCCCACCAATCACTCCCTACTACCAATTATCATTATCCCAACACTGCCACTGACACCAATTCCTCCTTTTCCTCAAACAAACACTAATTCTCAAAATAAAAATTTCATCTTTCATTCCTTAAAAGTTTCATTCTACACACCACCATACAATAACATAATCAAACCAATCAAAGAGTCAGAATTACACTGACACAAGGAGAATTCAGAGCAGTAACCGTCAGATCAAAAAACAAAAATGAATTCAACAAACAAAAAATTTGGTACCTTTGGTTTCAAGGGCCATCATGATCTTGTATATAGTTGAGATCCCCCGGCAAGTACATCAGATCTTTCTCTACAAATTCCCACCTTCACACACCACAATAATTTTTCACAAAAATTAAAACTTTATTAATCTCACACACACGTATACACACATACACACGTATATATACACAATATATACATATATATATATATAAATATTCACACGAAGAATCATAAAAAAAAAAAATTGAGAGATAGAGAGAGAGAGAAAGAAAACCTGTTCTCTTTGAGGAAGAGAGAGAATGAGAGCGAGAAGAGAAAAGAGTAAGTTGAGCTAATAAGAAGTTTTTTTTTTTTTTTTTTATAAGTTTTTTTTTTTTTTTGGTAGTGTTTTTTTATATAATAGGTAGTGGAATTAGTTATATAAGGAAAGTGTGTATTGGTGAATAGATTGGGGCCCACGCAACGTCAGTAAGAAACGTAGTACTTTAAACTATAAAACCACTCTCTCTCTCTCTCTCTCTCTTTTGTTGTTGTAACTGGTTTTTGTGGGAAGGAGGACACGTGTTGCGCATTCAGTGGGTGGTTACGCTGGCGCGGGCTTTAAGATATTTTATAAAAGATACGAGGTTTGATGGGATCTTGGCCGTTGGTTTCTGTGTTTGGTTCTTTGGTTTTTTTTTTTTTTTTTTTTTTGGGTGTGGCGGTGGAAGTGTGTCAGTTAGTTTTTGACCGTACGATTGTGTTGTTGTATCTGTGGGGTCTACAAGTGTTGTTGGTATATGGTCGGACTTAGGTGATTTTAAAAATAAATAAATAAAAAATAATTTTCCGTGTGTGTGAATGTTAATGTTAATATTTATCATGTCTACGGTTGATATACATCATTATGAAATAAAAAATTTTAAACAATAGAGTTTGTGAAAAAAAAATACTACTAGATTTCATTTACTAAGAATTTAATTAAAGTAATTATTCATTACGACTAGTTTATTTAAATTTTGGTAAAATAAGAGGTGAGTTTGAAATAGTTTGACTCGTAAAGTTTAATTTTGGCAAACATGAGATCCGAGGTTTGTACTCGGCTTATATAAAAAATTAATGGATTCTTTAAAAAATAAAAAATTAATTAGTGTAATAAGCTAAATACGAGTAGTTATTATGGAGTTGATATCACAATGCATTTCAATTTACCAAGAAAAAAAAAAGTAAATGAATATGTCTATGAGTGTTTTATTTTGTGTGTAGTGTATGTATGAGTCTTCTTGTTCCTCACATGAAGTATTAGTAGTTTTGTTATCTTATATATAAAGGAGTGGTGTCCCAAATTTTTTACTAACTTTCGTTCATTGCCTATGAGATACCCAGAAAAATGATGAATAATATGGTGGATGTAACTTAAAATAGATTAATTGATTTGGATAGGGTTGTCAAAAAAAAAACCTTCCAATGATGGTGTGTTCAGGTAGCAAGATTTTGGCAAGTGAATTTGAATTAGGATGATTAAAATTCAAATACCTTTTTTTGGGTAGTTTTTAAAAAAAATCAAAGATTTGGATTTAGCCAAATCCACCAAAGATCTTAAACTTTGAAGTATTTTGATATAAAATAACGTCTAACTTCATAGTTTAGATATTTTTAGCCATACCTCAATAGATTTCAAATTTTATAATTTCAAATAGTCATAGGTGTGAAACACATCCAGATAATAAATTTATAAATTTAGAATTGAGAAATTTCAAATCCAATAAAGATTTTTAAATTTTATAAATTTTAGACCTCCTAGTGTTTCTAACAAAGAGGTATAAGGTTGAATTCACTTGAAATATATCAAAGTGACATAAACAAAACAATTTTTTTTTTTTTTTAATAGAACCATTTGAAAATTTCATACCAATATATAGATACATACATACATTCACACACATATATATAAATAATTTTTTTTTTTTGACATTGTTGACTTCTTTTAATGTTGTGGCATAAATTTTGAAATCTCACATTTGTCCAAATCATCGTTATAATTGCATATATTTTTTAATTTTCTTTTTAGTATTACTTATAATTTTAGAATATGTTAATATAAATTAATCAAACATCTTCCACAAAAATTAAATTAAAATTAAGAAAACCTCACCTTCTTTTCTATAAAGCATTAAAACACTACACAAATTCATTAAATTAGGTTTGATATTTTTTCTAAACAAATTATAATACACTAGGAATTTATTTGATCTAAAATTTGGCCTTTCAATTAAACAGATATCACTTATAATTTTTTTATTATCATTTCTTGTATATTGCAAGTCTTGGAGAATTGTAACAAATATAAAATGAATGTCATTGGATTTTTCTTTGCTTATTTACTGTTGTTACGTAAGCTTTTGAAATTTCATTTATTCTTCATTAGAATTGTGCCATTAATAACCCCAAGATTTGAATTGAAATTAGAAAAATGAATCAAATGAAAGTGAAGTTATTATAATGAATTGAATTATAATGCTTCATTTTTTTCGATCGTAAATCTTGTGTGAATATAATCTTTTTTGTTATCTTGTATTTGGTAGTATAAAAAAAAAATTAAAAGAAAACTATCTTACAACGTTCCTTATTTAGCTTGACTTGGGATAGAGACATAAAGTTGTTTTCTACAAACGCTTTGTTTGTTTAGAGATTATCATTTTTTAAAAACCATTTTCTACAAACCATTTTTATAGAAAAATGTCTTATTTTCTTATGTTTGGTAGGAACCTTAAAATGATTTGAAAAATTATCTCTTGATTTTCCTTATTTAACTTTGCATTAGATAGCTTCGTGTGGATAGAGTTATTTTCCAAAAAAATGTTGGTGAAAACAACTATATCTCATGCCAAGTTAAATTTGGAAAGTTAAGGAATAATTTTACTTTGAAAATTTTTTATATATTACAAAATACAGAAAAATACAAAAAAGCTATTTTCACATTGACAAAGTTTGACTATAAAATTGGTTGTAACCTAAGGTTACAACCTTATTCAATGTCTTTTTATTTGAGGTGCATTTTGATAAATCTACCATTGGATTATATCTTCTTCTTATATTCTCCATACTTGCAAAATTTATAGAAAATTAAAAATTAATAGCTATGTCATCAAAGTTAAAAAAAAGTTGTAGTTTAAAATTATGCATAATATATAAGCTAATATATCATATAGTAAATAATATCCGATTGACACCAAATTTGATATGTGTGATGGTGTTATAAAAATGCTCCAACTCCAATACTCGTCCATATAGCTCATCCTAAGGAAGTGATAGATGGCGTACGGCTTACTCGTCCAAAGGTAAGCTTGTCCGTCCATAAAGTTGGTCGGACAAGCTTACTGTGTCTTAAACATACTTGGAACTATTTTTGTTTCCCTACCAAGACTACAAATCCCTCCCTCAATTAAGGTTTTAGAAGATGAACCCCAAAAGATATAACTTCCTTGGTAGTTATGGAAGTTACCTACGGATTCTCCGAACTCTACAACGATTGGAGAGATGACTGCCTCTGATAAACACTATATAAGGGTTCTTCTACAGAAAGGTATTAATTCGGACACTTTTCAGAGAATACTTCATTTTTACTTGGAATCACAAATCCACTGACTTTATCATCGGAGGACTTTTGGCCAGTCTTCTCTGACTTAGTATTTGTATTTTCAGGCTCAAGCCCTAAGATCATCAACGCCCAAGACTTTCAACCTACTGATTTCCAAGGAATCATCAATGTGTATTAAGAGCGTAAAAAACATGCAATTCAACGATCGAATTTTCAAAATATGCAGTAATGTTTATTTTATTGAGTAATGTTTTAGCCTTAGGCTGTAACAAGCTTTGTAGCTAAATTTTTATCTTTTTCACATAATGTTTTCCATTGAAACAATCAATTTTTTTTTTCCATACTATTAATAACGGGATCCTCTATTTGGGTTTCATCATTTTGTGTATTAAAATATATTCACACAAAATTTTAAATTCTCTAAAATACTCCTATATTTTAGTTAAATAATTTTAAATTTAAAACACAAATTAGTTAAAAGAGTAATTTATTATTTTTTAAAAAGCTAATAAATTTTAAACTATTTCCTTTCTCTTCTTCAATCTAAATTATAACTTTTTATTTTAAATTCAATACTTCTAACTTTTAAAAGATCATAAAAATTAAGATACTATTTCTATTTCACTTTTAAACATTATGACACTAAACCTAAAATAAAAAATAAAAAAGTCTCATTTTATAACTCTATCTCATTTTATTTATTTTTTATTTTTTTATACAATATAGAAATTCTACTATAACTTAATTGAAATGTATATATGTGTGAAACTTCCTTTTAAAAACTTGAACCCTAGTTCTTATCCTTTACACTTCACAAATACTTAAACTTATAGAGTGATTATTATGCCAAAGGTGCGTAGTGGTTCTATCTCATTTTAAAGTATCTAATTTTTTTTTTTTTTTTTTTTTTTGTTGAGAAAATTTTAAAGTTGCTAATTGAACGTAGAAAAAGAAGAAGGTAAATTTGTATATATATATATATATATATATATATAAAACAGTTTGGACCAGGTGGGTGGATACCATGACATAAAAAGCCCAAGTCACATAAAAAGCCCAAACCAAACCCGAACCCTAAAACCCCTCTCTCTCTCTCTCTCTCTCTCAAAACCCTTTTCTTTCTCGTTTTGTCACTCAAAAACCTCTTCAAAACCCCAACCAACAGCTCCCTCCTCCTCCTCTCCTTCTCCTCTCACTCCAAAACCATCACATTCAGACCACACCTGCGTTTTCATTCAATACAGACAGAGAGAGCAAAAAGCAAAAAGCAAAAGCAAAGATGTCACAACAAAAGCAAGAAGACAAGGAGCCGCCCTTTGTTCCCCAGTATTTCGGAACACAGCAGCCGAAACGGAACGTGAAGCCGAGGCCGATGCCGGCTCCGGAGGACCTCGAGCCGCTGCGGGAGCTGTTCCGCCACCAAATCGAGTCGTTCGATTACATGGCTGACGCGGGTCTCTCGATCCTCTTCGACAGCATCAAGCCCGTCCAGATTCACGACTCCTTCTCCAACCGCACCCTCAAGATCTCCTTCGAGAACCCCAAGCTTTTCCCTCCAATGAAGGACCGGTCGTCCTCGTCCTCGGCTCTGTCCTCTTCCAAATCCACGTTCCGCGAGTTCCTGTACCCTTACGAATGCAGGCAGTTCAAGAGCTCGTATACCGGGGCGTTGATGGCGGAGGTTTGCTTTCAGTACGACGACGGACCTGTCATTAGAGAGCGCTTCAATTTCGGACAGTTTCCAATCATGCTCAAGGTTCGTGCTCTGCTTCGTTTCGGGTTTTGTAAAATTCATGACATGAATTTTGTTGCCATGTGTGTGTATGTATGTTCATCATTACTAGGTTCATGCTCTGAGTGCTTTTGTTTGTGTTTTTATGGATTAGTTAAAGAACTATGTGTCTGTATGCTTGTTGATCACAAAAGACTCTACATTTTGGACTAGTTTGAGAGAGTTTGGATAGCCACAATACCCAAGTTTTTTTTTTTGTGTGGATAGATTAGAAAAAAATTGATTGAAAAAAAGACTACTTCGTGCAAAAAAGACCATGAAGCAGCGGACCTTAGATTTGAGTCTCCAAGCCTGATACCGATGAAATAAAGTTTGGTACGCGTGTTCCACTCCCTCTGTATACATCACATTGAACATAAAGGTCTCAAGTTCCATATAGTGGAAAAATGTTTTCCCAACCAGTTCCATGAAGCAGCGGAACATAGATTTGTTTCATTTCGTTTCGGGTTTGTAAAATTCATGACATAAGTTTTGTTGCTTGTTTGATTTTTTATTTATTTACTTATATGGATTAGCTATGAACAATATATGTGTATGTTTATTTATCACAAAAGACTCTAAATTTGATTTGTTCATGTGCTTTTGTTTGTTTGTTTGTTTTTTAGTTTTATTTTATGGATTAGTTAAAAACTACGTGTCTATGCTTATTTATCACCAAAGACTCCAAATTTGATAAAATGGACTAGTTTGAGAGAGTTTGAATCGCTGCAATACATGTGTTCCTTTTCTTTTTTTTTGTTTGTTTGACTACTTTATGCAAAAAGACCATGAAGCAATGACCATGGATGTGAGTCCCCAAGCCTGATACCTATCAAATAAAGTTCCTATGAATGAAGCAAGGAGCCGTCCTCCTGAGGTCTCCACATCCCCAAATGTACGCCTGTTCCTCTCCCTCCATATACACCACGTAAAACATAAAGGTGTCAAGTTCCACATAGTGGACTGATGTTTCCCCAGTCAGTTTCTCCATTCTATCAAAAGATCAATGATCAATAACTCTCTTAGGCATCACCCATGCAACTCGAAATGATCTTAAAGCAAAACTCCACGACTGGTGGGCCCTCCCACAATGGATCAAAGATTCAAACGATAGTTCACCGATTCCCCCATTACACGGGCACATACAACTCCAATCTACTATAGAAAAACCTCTTCTCCTTAAATTGTATGAAATGAGCATCTTTCCTTTTGCCACTTTCAAATCAAAAAAGGAAACTCTTTGAGGGGTCTTGACCCCCCAAGTACCTAGAGGCAGAGGAAGACCCCTTCAACAAACCATAAAAGAATGAATCTCAAAAGTCCCCACTCTTCCTCAACTTCCGCCTCATTCAATCCCCACCATCAGTAGGAGGGATGTGAGACTCCTTAAGATGGATGAAAGCTGCCACCGAGTCCATCTTCCCATTATTAAAGTCACAATGGAACTGCACATCCCAACTCCTCCTCCCCCCCCCCCCCCCCCCCTGCTGCCTCATCAATAAAGACTCAACAAAAGCCTCCCGATCAGTAGCATTCTCATACAAGATTGGAAAAGATTCTAAGAGGATGGTCGCTACACCAGCAGCCATGCCAAAACTGAACCCAATTCCCCTGATCAGCTTCATATTGGACATGTTTTGATCAGTACTTGCCTATTATACATGCTTAAGGTTTGTGCTTTGTGTTTCGTTCCGGTTTTATAGAATTCATCACAATTTGTGGTTTTGTTTTGATTAGTTAACTTTGAGTGCTTGTTTGTTTATTCTGGTTTAGTTAAGAACTATATGTCTATGCTCATTTATCACAAAATGTGATATATTGCATGAATTTACATAGTGATTATAGTTAAATATAATGGAAAGTTACAAAAACTAGCTTCAAGGGAACCAATGCCTTCAAATTTGATAAAATGGACACAAGTGTTTTCACATAATTAAAGTGCATATAACTTTATTGATTCAAGGCTAGAAATTGGGTACCACTAGTCTATAACACTACAACAATCAAGTCCTAAGAAGTAACAGCAAATGGTGGAACAAACAACCAAAACAAGTGCACTAAACACACGTTTCTACAAATTTAAACTAACTAATAAATAAAAGTAATGCTTGCACATAACAAGTGTGCCCTAGGCTTTGGTGCTCTTTCATTGTGGGTTTGCTAGTGCACTTTTGTCCATATGTTAGTGGCTGTCGAGCAACTTTAGGTTGGCCCATCAGATGGGTACCTATTTCTGGTAGGGAAGGGGTATGGGTTGAGTTGAAGTAATATTTGGAGAATTAGAACTAAGTTTGTGATTTAAAGAACTCATGAGTGAATATATATATATATATATATATATTTTTTTTTTGATAAGTAAAAGATATATTGATAAAAAAGGGAACACCCTAGTGCACAGGAAGTGTACAAGGGAAAAGAAATCAAATACAAAAATTACAAGAGTCTAGGAAATCAATAAAAGAGGGGAAAGATTTATCTTGCAAAGCAAACAACCAATCCCTTAAAGTTCTAAAAAAGAGAAGCTTGAGGGCAGGAATAGAATTCTCAGTATCTTCAAAACATCTACTATTCCTCTCCCTCCAAAGACACCACAATAAGCAATGAGGAATGATGGACCAAATATAACCATTTCGATGACGACCAAAGCTGCCTTGCCAACACCATAACAGCCCCAGAACAGAGTGCGGCATAACCCAAGAAACTCCAAAAAGGCCCAAAACCATAGACCATAGATCCGAAGCAAAAGGACAATGAAGAAATAGATGGTCAACCGATTCACCATTTCTCTTACACATGTAGCACCAATCCAGAATCCACACCTTCCTTTTACGTAAATTATCAATCGTCAAGCATTTCCCTAAAGCAGCAGTCCAAACAAAGAAAGCTACTCTAGAGGGAATCTTTTGCTTCCATATACTTTTCCAAGGAAACCCAATGGAAGCGGTGCCAGCTAAAATTCTATAATAACCACTAACCAGGAAACCCTTAACTTTGTTAGGAATCCAACACATTTTATCCTCACCTCGCCCCCTTATATGCGAACCATAAATAGATGCCATGAAGTCGGACATAGACTCTAGATCCCGAGCATGCACACTCCTAATGAATCTCACATCCCAAAAGAGGACACCATGAGCGAACATCATAAGCTCAGCCACACTAGCATCCTTATTCCTACAAAATCTGAACAAGTCTGGAAATCTAACAGCAAGAGAAGTCTCTCCACACCACCGGTCTTGCCAAAACTTCACTCTAGATCCATCGCCAATATCATACATAATATGGTGAGAGAAAGAAGGCCATCCCTGACTGATATTTTTCCATAAACCAACACCATAAGGGCCAATCACAGCTCTGGAGAACCAGCCCCCCCACATACAACCATACTTTGACTCTATCACTTGCCTCCAAAGGGCATCTACCTCAACCCCAAATCGCCAAAGCCACTTTCCAAGTAAAGCTTCATTGAAAAGTCTAATCTTCCTTATCCCTAAGCCACCCGCATAAATAGGAGAACAAACGGTAGCCCATTTAACCAAATGGATTTTAGGATCCTCTCCAAGACTGCCCCACAAGAAATTCCGCTGGAGCTTCTCAATACGGTTAGCCACACTAGCAGGAATAGGAAATAAAGAAAGAAAATAAGTGGGTAGATTAGATAGGGAGCTTTTGATAAGGGTGACTCTACCTCCCTTAGATAAGTATAAACGTTTCCAACCCGCCAATCTCCTCTCCATTTTCTCTAGAATAGGATTCCATATAGACTTATCCTTGAATTTAGCTCCCAAAGGAAGACCTAGGTATATCATAGGGAGAGAGCCCTGCTTGCAGCCAAGAACAACCAAGAAAAGGTCAAAATCATTGACTACCCCAACCGGAACCAATTCTGACTTGCCCAGGTTGATCTTAAGGCCAGACACCGCCTCAAACCAAATAAGAATCATGCGAAGGAACAAAATCTGATCTAAATCAGCCTTACAGAAAATAAGCGTGTCATCTGCAAAGAGGAGATGAGACACCGCCATGGATCTTCCCTCCAAGTTACCTACACTAAAGCCCGACATGTGACCTTCAAGCACTGCTTTGTCCAACATACGACCAAGAGCTTCCATCACCAAAACAAACAACAAAGGAGACAACGGATCACCTTGCCTCAAGCCTCTGGTGCTACCAAAAAAACCACAAGGAGAGCCATTGATCAAGATGGAGAAGCGGACAGTAGAAAGACAAAAGCGAATCCATTGTCTCCATTTGGCAGAGAAACCACTTCTTTCTAACATCTGAAGCAGAAAATTCCAGTTTACATGGTCAAAAGCCTTCTCAACATCCAGCTTACAAATCAGCCCCGGCAACCCAGACTTCAATCTACTGTCAAGGCATTCATTAGCAATAAGAACAGGATCAAGGATTTGTCTGCCCCTCACAAAAGCATTCTGAGATGCAGAGATTATATCCCCCATCACCAAGCGGAGACGATTAGCCAAAACTTTAGCAATAATTTTGTAAACCCCCCCAACCAAGCTAATGGGCCGAAAATCTCCAATCTCATTAGCTGCATGTTTTTTAGGAATAAGAGTAACAAAAGTTGTGTTTAAGCTTTTCTCAAACTGACCATTGGCAAAAAAATGATGAAAAACAGCCATGAGATCCGGCTTAACAATCCCCCAGCAAGCTTGGAAAAAAGCCATAGGGAAGCCATCAGGACCAGGGGATTTATCACCATGAAAACTTTGAATAACATCAAAGATTTCTGCCTCTTCAAAAGGCCTCTCTAACCAATCCGCATTCTCCCCAGATATCATTGGAAAAACCAACGAATCCGGAAACGTCCGCTCAACCTGCTGCTCAGAGTACAAATTCATGAAGAAATGAGAAACGTAGTCTGCAATTATACCCTGATCCGACGACAAAGTACCATTAACCATAAGGCTTTCGATGGCATTATTTTTCCTGTTGGAATTAGCCATTCTATGAAAGAATTTGGTATTGGCATCCCCTTCTTTCAAATGCAACACCCTAGACTTTTGTCTCCAACTAGTCTTTTCCATAAGAGTCAACTTTTCAATATCTGAACGAAGGTTAGATTGAGCTAACTTCTCCTCAGCAGATAAACTATGAATCTCCTCTTTAGCATCCAAATCAATCAACTTACTCCAAAGGGCCTGTTTCTTAAAAGCGACATTGCCAAACTCAGTTTCATTCCACTTTTTTAAGTCCGACTTCAATGCAGCCAACTTCTTAGCAAGAATAAAACTAGGGGTACCATGGAACAAATAGGAAGCCCACCACTCCTTCACTTTGTCTACAAAGTTATCCACCCTTAACCACATATTTTCAAAACGGAAGGGAATTCTGCCTCTTCGCTGACACCCACCCTCTAACGAAATAGGAAAATGGTCAGAAAGAACTCTAGGCATCCTTTTTTGGGTGAACTGAGAGAAGTGATCAGCCAAAAGAGGGGAGAAAAGGAACCGGTCTAGCCTAGAAGCTGAGGAAGTATTAGACCAGGTATAAAGGCCCCCTACCATATGAATATCCAACAACCCATGCAAAGAAACAAAGTCAGAAAAACCAAACATAGACCTGGAGAAGCTGGCAGCCCCCAAACGCTCAGAAGGAAAGCGGATAATATTAAAGTCCCCTCCAAGGCACCAAGGCAAATCCCACCAACTGATCAGCCCGGTTAGTTCCTCCCACATCAACCTACGCCTATTGTTCAAATTAGGCCCATATACACCTGTGAAAGCCCACTCAAATTGGTCGCCTACATTTTTAAACTTGCAGGAAACTGAAAAATGCCCCACCGCTTCCTCCACCTTTTCCACAACCCGGCTATCCCACATCAATAAAATTCCTCCCGAAGCACCTTCAGAGCCCAGGTACACCCAATTGACATAAGGACAACTCCAAATACTTCGAACAGTACCTCTAGAAATCCACTCTAGCTTGGTCTCTTGCAAACACACAATATCAGCCTTCCAGGATCGCAACAAGTTACGAATCTGAAGCCTCTTGTCAACTTCGTTCAGACCTCTGACATTCCAGGAAATAAGCTTTAAATTCATTGAGCAACGGAAAGAACCCGATTCCTATTAATACCACATCGCCTAGAAGATGAAGAGCCATAATTAATAGAACTAAACAACCCTTTCAACTCTCTTAAACCTTTCACCCCCGAACCTTTTGAACCACACGATTTCTTTTTCACCTCAGCCCTCCGATATAATTCAGCTTCAACAGCCAATAAAAATTCTGTTGCTTGATCTTCTAAACCCACAAGTGACGTGCCAAGGAAGCTATCAAAGTTATTGAATCTCTTTTGAAACCAATCGGAGTAAGGTTCCTGACTCCTTGAAGTGTCCACACCCACAACACTATCCCCATCTACAAGAGACTGCTTCTCCTTGGCCAAGGGTAGAGAAAAAGCAATTGGATCAACCACTAGGGGCTGATTAGCTTCCTCTGAGAAGGAATCCGAAGCCCAATCCTCCACCAAAACATCATCTTCTTCGAACAGAGCCAAAGACATGTTCGTGACTTCAGAAAAATCCAACGTAACAAGCTGTTGTTGCTTTTCCAAAACCTCTGTAGCTTCACAAGGAGGCAAAGCAATCTGCACCGGAACCTCAACCCTCCTCCCATCGCGTAATTCAAGAAACCACTGCTCCGAGTTTCCCCATTTCTTGTCAAAAATGCCGGAATGCTCCTGGAGAAACAGTCGGGGATCAAGCATTAAGCTCTCATCGTGAACTGTGGAGCAAACCGACCCATTCCTGAACTCCTCGGACTCGTCGGAGCCGAGAAGCACAGACTCGGCTACATCGGAAACAAGATTCGAGTCCGTCGTCGCCGGTGGCTCAAACCTGGCTTCGACGGACTTGTCGGTTCTGAGAGAATGGGCAGCGGCGACATCGGAGACCCCATTCCTGGCCTCCTCGGACTCGTCGGAGCCGAGAAGCACAGACTCGGCTACATCGGAAACAAGATTCGAGTCCGTCGTCGCCGGTGGCTCAAACCTGGCTTCGACGGACTTGTCGGATATGAGAGAATGGGCAGCGGCAACATCGGAGACCACCGACGTCCTTAGAGGCAAAGTCGAAGGGCATGGCGACGACTGGAAGGATCTCGCGCCAGGACTTAACCAATCTGGAGGATGGGTCTCTCGCGACGGGCAGGTCATGGTAGTCGGAAGTTCTTTACAAGCAGTTCTTCTGGGCTGCCAGACCAACGAAGTCTTGGGCTTAAGTTTGGGAACATGAGGTGGGTTAAGTGGGGGGGCTTCAGCTAGAGCATTGGGCTTAAAGACAACTTTCAAGGGCCCAACACCAGAACAGCCCACTTCCTTAATGTTTGAACTCTTAATGTCCCACTTGCCATTCAGCCCACGTACCAAAAGTAAAGAAACTTCCAGCGAGAGGGGAGAGTCAGCCATTGAAAGAGCGTCATCCTGAAGATTAAGCGTGACTTCATCCTCAGGAACTGTGCTTACCTGCCCAGCACCCCTATCACGCAAATCCAGGCTCTGAGACTTCTGACTGCTCAATCTAGACTTGTGAGCTAGATTTGATTTGATAGGATTTTGAATATTGGGCATTGCAAGCTTACCAGTTCTACTACCACCAAAGGATTTCCGATCACCTTCCACCGCTGCCGCCAGAAAAGACTTATGCTTTCTGGACTTTTGCAAAGACGGAAACGGGGCAGAAAGAGGTGGCAACTTGACGCCAGGAGAGACGGGAGCAATGGCCTTGCGAAGATGAAAGCCAAAACCTCTCCACCCACTACCCAGCTTTCCTTCTGGTACAATGATGAGGCCCTTCCGACGACCATGAAGAAGCTCAGAGATCATAAGAAAGCTTCCATGTGCATTGAATCCCATTTGCAAAATCAAAACCTTATTACCATCCCTGAAGGTTCTAGCAAAGTTATCAGGACGGGTATTTGACAAGTGATCCTCAATATACGTAAGCAACCGAAAAGCACTCTCTTTTCCCATGAAAACCGATCGGAGAGAATCCTTATACCTTTCAAAAATGCGTAACAAGAAGAAAGAACCACCCTCTTCCACAGAAAATTCAAACGATTTGGATTCGAGAAAAAAGAAAATGGAACCACCCATAGTTTCAGAACTCAAGATTATTTTATCAGCTACTGTGATTTCACTTAGAACCAGAAAGCGTATTTTACAACACCTATAGAATTATTTAATTTTCAAGATTACAAGTTCTAATAAGATAAAGAAAATGAACAAAACTACAACATTAACTCACATTGGCCATAAAAGATCGAACAAATCTGGTATATATATATATAACACTATTTTTCTAACCCAAACAAGGGAAACAAATAATAGAAATTCTCAAATTATAACTTTTAAGTAAAATTCCTCATCCAAACAAAACATATCTATATATATATATATATAACAGTGTAACTGCACAAAACGGCGTAACTTAAGAACCCAACTCATAGGGGGCATATGACAATTAATATATCACTTAATTTAGGTATATTTATTTATTAAGCATATCTTATGTTTATTTTAAGGTTTTAGAATAAATTAAAAGTATCAAAATCTTTAAAAATGTATCTAAGACATGGATATGACGTATTTTTTGGAATGTCTGTGCTTAAGTATACAAGAGATGCACCAACAACTATTGTGTAAAATTACACAAATTTATCATTTCAAATGAATTAGAAAAGGAAAGTTGTCATGAAGTGATACCCATTCATATAAGGATCTAAGGAATATGAACTTCAATTCTGAAACTGATGTTTCATGACCCTCGATGTACATTGAGGGTTTCTGTCATTCCAAATACACCACATATGGAAATGATGAATTGCATTCCAAATGCCTATGCCATGATGCCTTCCAAAACAACCTTGCCAACAAACTAGTAAATCAATCTCACCGCTAGGCATTAGGCATCACAATGATGTCACTTCCTAAGATTATCCATGGTGAGGATTCTTCCCAAAGCTGTTTTCCAAGCAAACATGGCACTCTAAGTGGAGCCTTGGGCTTCCAAATACGACATGGGAAAGATGAACCGTCACAAAAGAAGTCTTACAAAGCTTTATCCAGACCCTAGAATTTCTTGGTCCTCATTGGATTTCAGTCCTATATAAAAAGACTTGACTTCAAACACACTATATTTGAATGGCTTCCAACACAATGTTGTTCTCTACATTTCTTCTTACTCTGGAGGAGTACAATAAAAATTTTTTTTATAAGAAATATTTCATTGATTTTTTTTTTGTTTTGTTTTTATTTTTATTTTTTTGATTTGGAACATGATATTTTTTTTGTTTGGGGTTCATTAAGCTATGCCAAAAGGTGTTATGGATCTGTTAGCTAGTTGGAAAGGCAACTTTATTGGGTAGTAATGGTAGGATTTGGAGTATGATTCCCCGTTGCCTCATGCAGGGCATTAGGCGGGAACGGAATGCTCGGACACTTGAGGGTTATGAAAGATTGGTTCATGACCTGAATTTATTATTCCTCAAGACTTTGTTTGTGTGGATACATACTTCGGGTTTGTTTGAGTGGTAATCAAGTGCTCTTTTGTCGTATCTTTCCTCTACTTCATTTGCTCAAACTCATGTATCCAACCCTTGCTTACTGTTATTTATTTTCCTTAGAGGGGTGTTTATTCATTTTTGAATGTTCTTTTATCTAAATTTGGTCTTTATAATATGTTGCAATGATTTTTTGTTTCATTTATGCAATAATTCAATTTTTTTAATGTGGAAATTTGTGAAGCAGCATTTTTCTAGAATTTAATTCATCCACCAATGAAGTTAGTAATTTAAAAAAAAAAATTCACCGAACAAAAAGAGAAATTATTTTGATTTTTTGATCTCTTTAGTACTATTTGTTTGTTGTGATCTAACCTGTATCTTGTCATCCTATTCGGATGTTGGTATGAGTGTATATGCAGGGTTCAATACACGTTGTTGAATATAGTTATGCATAGTGCATACACATGACTTCACATTTTGAATGCCTATGCTTTCGGTGCTCAATAAAGTTAACAACACATAAATTGGTTGCTTGTTATTTAAATTAAGCCATACTGTATTTTATATTTTGGAATCACCTAAATTATCCTCTTCTTCTTTTTTCCATTCTGGTGTTTCATGAATGTATTATATGCAGTCAAAGTATTGTCATTTGAGAGGTGCAGATCCCCAGAAACTAGTCTCTTGCAAAGAAGAACCATCAGAAATGGGCGGGTAAGTATTGTGATGTCCTTCAAACTAATAAAAACATAGTGAATGCATTATCTTGCTTATGAAACTAATGAGAATATGGTTGCATTATCTTGCTTATGAAACTTAGATGTATATTAGTATATAGTTACATCATATTGTCAATCAAAAGACTAGAATTTGCTAACATAGTGAATGCAAATAAGTTCAGTGTTTCTACAATTGTGCTGGAGATTTCAGTACCATTATAAATGTGATAAAAGCTTGAAATCTACTTATCGTGGTCTTTTAAGATTCAAGTATCAATCTCCGCCTATACCAAAAGCCGATTGGTGTTTTGGTTTGATGATAAAGAGTATAATCATCAAAAGCAGACTCCATAGATTGAAATTCTAAAAAAAAAAAAAGATTCAAGTATTATTTACTGTCGCATTTTTCTCAACTATGTTCTTCAGGGAAGAGAGTTTGTTAAAGATATTTATCAGTGTTTTTTTTTTTTTTTAAAAATAAAATTTAATTATATTTTTATAGTTTTTTTTTTTTTTAATCTGAATATAATTCCTAGTTCATTAAATTTCTTCCCCCCCTAATTTTTCCTTGTTTCTATAGATACTTCATCTTGAATGGTCTTGAAAGAGTGGTTCGACTCTTAATATTGCCAAAGCGGAATTATGTAAGTGAGCCCTTTTGTCTTTTGCATATCTTTTGTGATAGTCAAGTGGGTGAAGGTGTTCGACCTTATATTATGGCTTGAGCTTGGATTTATTGTAATATCGGGAAGATTTAAAAAAAAACTTGAGCTAGTTAGTTGCTTTTTTTGTTTTTGATAGGTAATAGATATTTTCATTAAAAAAGTCCATCATGTTCATGATGATGAACATATTGTACTGGAAACAAATACAAACAAATCAAACAGAAACAGAAACAAGTTACACGAAATCAAAAACAGAAATACATTGTGTAAAACCCCAAATACGAGACCACCCAAACAATTTCCCAACTAGTTAGTTGCTTAATTTATGTTATTTTATGTTTGGTTAACATTGAAATTTTTGATGCATCAAGGATAGTTTTTGAAGTGAATCAGTACTTTTTTTGATGTAATCTTTTTCTCTTTTTTATTTTTATTTTTATTTTTTAAAATTTTCCACCTTACTAATAAATGTTGCATAGCTGAAGTAAGCTGTTTTTGATCCAGCCAATGAGTATGGTGCGGAATTCATTTAGTGATCGCAGAGAAGGATATACTGATAAAGCAGTTGTCATAAGGTCCTCTCTTCATACTATGCCAGTGGAGTATCTTCTTGTCTTATTTACATATCTAATTTTTATGTTCCTATCAGATATCTCATGCAGATTTAGTAGGATAACTGAGGATTTAAATATGGATTTATTTTGTGTAATTTTGAAATATGATAATCTAATTTGACAGCTTATTCTTGTATATAGAATTTTAAAGATACCACAATATAGAATTCTGTAGATGCATATACCTGTGACATTTATTTACAAATTTTTGGTCCAATAATTTCACATTCTTATTTATATATAAGTCTCACTTATGTAGGTTGAAATATGATATCTAAGCCTGTCACCAAGTTCATTCATCCTACCCTGATTCTGTGAAAAAGAGCTTTGAAACTAAAATTTCTGGTTGATGTCCAGCTTTTTAGCTAATAAAATTTCTAAGAAAGAAGAAATTATAAGCCTGTAATCACACTAGGGTTCCTGGGAGTCAGTAGTTAGGATTTTGCATTTCACACCCTAGGGGTGACACTTCAGGGTTCAGACATTCACTTGAAGTAATAGTAATTGGATTCTGATCCTTGTTCATATTTTGGCAAGAAAACTAAGAGACCCAATAAACGTGGGGGACGAGCACGTATACTCAGACCTAATATGAGATTAAAAACAAATGTCACATTGGACAAGGGCCATAAAAAATAAAGCCCTATTGAACCACAAGATGGGTCCAACGTAGTATACCACCAATGTATGGTATACCTTTGCCTAACAACTTCAAAATTTAAAACTAATAGCGTTGCAGCTCCAACATATATCATCATTCCTGCAGCCAACTGTAAGACCAGAAAGATCTCCCCAATTAATGCATTTGATGTCATCCTGTTCGTGAGCTCTTGCGCAAAAAATAAAACAATGAAAACAAATTCTTTTGCATCAACTTTGCTGTACTTAATGGCTATTGAATCCCCCTAAGAGGCATGTGTTAGGTAGGCAATTAGATTGTAAAATAGAAAACAGATTTAAGAACAATTAAGTCTTAAACAAGAAGTTGACCATGGCCTAAAAGGATAATACTTAAGTACAATTCCTAGGGTGCAGTACATTAGGTTCCCCAATTAAATTCAAACACAGTTGTATTGAATTAATTGTCCTAAGAAAATATTACACTGTTTGTGCTTTATTGGTCAATGCAACCATGCATTTGAATTTAATTAGAGAGCCTAATGTAGTGTACCTAAGTTTTGCCCAGCCCAAAATACATCATTGATTTACCTCTAGAATGAGAGTCAAATGTGTCAAACTACTAAAATTTGTAATCTTTTCTTTCCCTGCACCAGCCTGACCCCCCTAAAAAGTCATTTCATTTAATTTTTTCCCCGAATAGACAAGGCAATGCAATGAACTTTTAATAACCTCTCTTTGTCCTGCCTGGCTATTTGAAAAGGAAGGCTTTGCCCAAGAGAGTGGTTGTTATTTTTTTTTAGCGTTTGTTAGTAAACTTTGGAGTTTGAGCAATTGAATGCCTTTTGTTTTTTCGTTTTTCCTTTTCCTTTTTAGCTCTTGGTTCATTCCTCTGTTTTTAGATGGTTCAGTTAGGACCCAAATTTTAAGTGGGACATTTACAAGTCTTTTGAGATTGAATTGTCACTAATGACAAGGGTTTTTTTTTTTTTTTTTTGCATGAACATCTTGGTTACATTAAGTGTTTCAAGTACACATATTATCAAAAAATTCTTGCTTTTAGGTACCTGGTTCTTCTCTAACCATTACCTATTTTTTTGGCCTGTTTTCTCATTTGAGGTATCATAAATACAAAGTTTCATTTCAGTTTCCGTGATATGCATGTTAATGATTAGATCCCTTTTTCTATGTTGATTATGAAATAGTGTCATATTAGTTATGTTTCTTTGTGGACATGGATGGAATTCCCATTATTGTTAATAGTCAACCAACAAAAAATCCCTTTGTTGTGTCAGCTTTCACAAATTATTGCTTATTTACTCGTTTTCACTCTGTGGTTGTGATTGGTTTTTAATTGTCATTTCAGGTGTGAAAGAAAAAATCAGTCTTCAGTATCAGTCAAATTGTATTACCTTCGTAACGGAAGTGCAAGACTTGGATTTTGGTAAAGCTATGCTTGGGTCTAAGAAACTAACTTTTTTGGCTTGTGATTTTGAACGTGCCTAATTAATTTGTCCTTATATTTTATTTTATAGGATACAAGGGAGGGAGTACTTGCTTCCTGTAGGCGTTGTTCTAAAGGTGGGGTTTGTTGCATGCAATTTCTTTCAGATATCCTTGGGCCTTTTGCATTTTGTGGAATGATTCTATTTTATGAATAACGCTTTCCAGTTATTAAGTAATGTGATTTTTGCTGAAGCAGATGCATGTTCTTCATATCAACTACCCTTCTCATGGTGATTCAACCAGTCACTAAGTTCAGCAAAGTTGATGCAAAAGAAGTTCTTTTCATTTTTTCACTTAAGATTTCAAGCCCAGGCTCATTAGGCTAATATTAGTACACTAATCCTGTTTGTAAAATATGACCTTCCTACCTTTTGTATGGAGCAAAGTTCGGTTTACCAACATATTCTTTTTATAAATTGACACTATCCACATGAGGTCTACTCCGTTAGTATACCTAAAATCCACTGTAACTTGCACTTGCATATGACGTTTTTTGAGAAAAGTGATACTTTTTTGACCTGTAATTTGGAAAAATGACACTTTGAATTCTTTTGTGTGTGTGTGTGTTTAAATTATAAGTTGCAGTCTCAAATATAATGACATATTTTAGGAGATACTAATTGAGCATTAGGTGAGCAAAATGCCACATTTGAACCATGGGATTAGGGGTTTGGCTTGTTTTGTGGTGACCAATTACAACCTTTCCTATAAATGGATGGGGTGGAGGGGAATTTTTATTTTATAACCCAACCTGCATTCAAGGTGAGGGGTAGGTTTTGGCCTCCATGCCTTTCGTGGATATGATTGTAAGTATAAATAAGTGCGATATCTATACATGTGTACATAACTATTTCTTAGGGTAAAAAATTTCCATGGGGCAAGGACTTCTATTTCCAAGTGTTGTTAACATCGAGCTTGGGCTAGCACACGGGCGATCCTTAGCCCGCTGGCAGTGGTCTTGTAAAGCTTATGACAGAGATTGTTTCTTTGTGGTAAAAGACAACAATAACAGTATACAAAACATTTGTGATATTTTATTGTAATTCTAGTCTACTTACTGTTAGGAACAATCCTAGACATCAAATATAGACTATAGTGGGAGTTCTTTTTGAGTGAAAAGGAATTACGGAAGGTGCTAAAATGTAATATGAACTTCCCCATTTATATGATGGGCATATTGAGAAATTTTAGCCATCCATTCAAATATTAAAAGCTGTGTGAAAGAGCTTTCCTTTGGCAATGTAGCTTAGGCCTTTTGTAGTACTCTCTCTCTCTCTCTCTCTGTGTGTGTGTTTTAGTTTCTGATGTTTGGAGTGTTTTGTTTTGTTTTGTTTGGTTTTTTGATGAATGGATTAGTATTATTATTATTATTATTATTTTTAATTTGAGCTACATTTCTGTTCCCCATTTTTCTTTCATATTTCTTGCCATCCACCACCAGGAATCGATTTTTTGTTCATTCTCTCTTTGGTTAGTCCTATGGATTGATCTAATCCTTGATAGTAGCTCATATTAGCTCTTTATGAGAAGATACAGATTTCAAGGGATGCCTTTAAAATTGCCTTTATTTTATTGTTTTTCCTAAAATCTAATTTCTACTTTACAATTTCTTATTTACCAAAACACGGACTACAATTTTCTTTTCTTTTTATTTTTGTTAGTTTGCATGTCTGTGAGGTCCATCTTGGTTTAATAAACAAATGATTAACCATCATTTAAGATTGACATATGCTTCCATTCATGGAGGTAAATAAATTGTTATCTCTTGTATTGTTTAATATGTATTTTTCCCTTTTTGATTCCTCTATTTTGTTCTTAATTATAAACTGCTCGTCAGCTCTTAATCTTTGTGTTATGCCCATAAAATAAAATTTATTGAATGGCCCAATTGTTTTTACACAACATTTATGCAGTTAGGGTGCCAATATGCCAAAGTTTTTAATGAATTAGTTTTCGAGAAGCTTGTTGACATTCGTCAGCAAATTTGAAGAGTTAGTATGGAGTGAATATTTGCAATAACCTTATGAATTTTTTTAAAATATTTTTATTTTTAAGCGTGAGATAGACTTTCATGTAATGTGTATTTTTAGTTCTATTTTGTGGTTGGCCTATTGTATTATCATGCACAATTGCTTATTTATTTATATCTGTTATGTTGGTCTAATGGATTTGCATATTTTAATAAACAGGCTCTTGTTGACACGACTGATCATGAAATTTATGTGAGTTTGACGTGCTGCTATAGTGAGCGAGATGAGATGGAAAAGGGTGCTGTTGGCACTCAGCTTATGGGTGAAAGGGCAAAAATTATTCTTGATGAAGTTCGTGATCTGTCTCTTTTCACTCGTCTTCAATGTCTAGAGCATATTGGTACTTGCTATGGGATATTTCATTTTCAGTATTGATTTTAAATAATAATTATATAAGTTAACCTTGGTTAATGCTAAATTAGGAGAGCATTTCCAACCTGTTATGGAGGGACTGGAAACCAAAAGTTATTCTGATGTAAGTCATGATTTGTTTCCTGTTACACTTTATTCTATCCTGAAATAGAATTAGGGTAAAAATTAGTTTGCACGCAGAACCTCAAGTGTACTACTATATAATTGTTTTCTCTGTTAATTGGTTTCATCTTTCCTTTCTTGGCAGGTTGCTGATTCTGTTCTTGAAGACTACATATTTGTTCACCTTGATAACAATTATGACAAGTTCAATCTGCTCATGTTAGCCATTCTCTCTTTCCCCTCTTATGTTTCTCTTTCCCAACACAATGGTGCTGCCTTTTGTCTCACAGATTAATTTGTATTTGGCTTCTTTTCCTTAGCTTTATGCTGCAGAAACTTTTCTCACTTATAGATCAGACATCTGTACCAGACAACTCAGACTCCTTGCAGAATCAGGAAGTCTTACTCCCTGGTCATCTGATTACCATTTATCTCAAGGTAAAAAACTGAACGGCTATGTTCCATAGGAAGTTTTCTAGTATGACGTATGATTGCAACCATTTTTTTAATTAAATGCATTGCATCCATATCATTTTGTTATCTTCTACTGTTTGAAGACTCAAGCTTTTGACTACTCTAATTCCGCTTCAACTCAAACAGATTCCCTAACCTGATCAAGTTGTAATGTCTATTGGTAACAACTTAAATGTCTTTTCATTTGGGGAATGTTATACTTTTTAAATGAAAACGTTTATCTTTTACCCTTCCTCTGTTTGATGTGGGATTTTGAATAATGTGTCTGTGTCCTTGCAGCACTTATTGCAATGATGTGTTTTTAACATTTTGGTTAAAATATAGTGCTAAGAAATTCACAACCCTGAAAATTACAATTATATGAACAAGTCTTGGTATAGAAACCCAGTGCCTATTATGCAACTGTTATCATCTCTCTCTTTATACTATGTTGTCATCTTTTGTGGCATATCTTTTCATAAAATATTCATTTATGGATAAAGGAACATTCCATCATTTTGCCATAGTATGGGCCTTGAATTTGTGCCATACTGCTTACTCATATTAATTTATCACCATATTTTGCTGATGCATTGTACACAGGTTGTCATGGTCATCCGATGAACTTTTCTTGCATTTTTATAATGATTCTCATGCCTGCTAATTTAATTTTTTTCCAGTGTTTTATGAGTTTTGGTTGTATATACTGTTTTTTTGACTTTATATATTTTGTGATTTCTAGGAAAAGCTAGAAGATTGGCTGCGCAAGGCAAAAAAGTCTCTTCAAGATGAGATCAATAAAAAGAGCAACATCAACAACAAGGGCAGCAACAACAAGAACAAAAGTTTTGATTTTTGCAGCTGTATGTTATATTTTTCAGTGCTTAAAGAATTGCCATCTCTTTTCTCCTCTTCTTTTTTATTCCCCTCTCTTGATTTCATTTCCATATGAAATGTGTCTCAAATGTCAGGGCAGCATCCCTTTTTTGATTCTTCTTGAGATGCTTGATCTTTGTAATTTTCCATTCATAACAGTTGGGGTATATCTTTTTTGCTTCCCGTGTACTTGGGTGCATCCCTTTTGCATTTAATTAATGATTCATTTACTTAAAAAAAAGTGTCTGAACAAGTGTAGCTAGCTGTGGATGTATTCTTTGGATTATTTTCAGGGCTGATAGGAATAGATTTGTGGGTTATTCAATGTGTTGTTGAGATGTTTTCAGAGTGAGTTGTTGGCATAATGTTTGGTGTGGAACTCAACTGTTGAAGGTGTTGTATCCCAAATTGTATTCTTTATCTGTGGAGAAGGATGTTTTTGTTCACTCCTGTTTGGAGGTGCTGAAGAGGAGACACGCTCACAGTTTGTGGATATTAATTTTGACTTGATCTTATGATTGGAATCAGTAATCATTTGAATTGTTCTTTGATACCTTGTATCCCAAAATCCTAAGAGGTATGGGCCAATATAGATTGAGTTGGAGACTTAAGGGATTATAAGTTTGATATTCGTTCCCATGAGGCTTTAAGATGCTCTGTAGTGGCTTTTCCTTGGAGGAGTGAATTATGTGCAATGCTCCCAAAAGATTGGCTTTCTTTGTTTGGACTGTAGTGTGGAGCAAAATACATACATGTGATAATCTTATGAGGGGGTACACCTTTGGTAAATAGGTGTTGTACGTCCAAAGATAGGGGTGAAACAAGTGGACAGCTCACTAATTCATTGTGTTTTTGCTAAAGGGTTGTGATCCTCTGTTTTTCCATGCTTGAATTCTTTGGGTGTTACCTTAGCATGTTGTGGATATATTCACTGGGTGGACGGTTGATGTTAGTATTCATGGTAATTCATTTGCTTGGATGATAGCTCCATTGTGTTTAATGTGGGCTACATGGAGGGGGAGGAATAACTACATTTTTAATGGTGTGTGGACTACGGTTGTGGTGTTGGAAAATTAGGTTTTCAGTGTTGTTTGAGTGGTGCTATACACTTGGAAATTATGATGAGCGTTTGATTGTAGATTTAATAGGCTTTCTTTCTTTGAGTGCCTAATCTTTTATCTCTTTTTTGTGTGGGTAATTTTAAGGAATCTTAGTATTTTTGTCTACATTTTTTTAGTGCAATTAATGAATAATTTTATTCTGATACTCGTTGATTATATTAAATCATCAGACATTTTTAGTTTTATGGCCATAGTTGTCTGTTTTTTTTTTTTTTTTTTTTTTTTTTTTTTTTTTTTTTTTGTGTGTGTGTTTGTTTTCTCTCTCAATTAATGCCTGAATTTGGTTTTTAAGAAGAATGAAGTTAAACACATGTTGATAATCATCCATCCTTTTGAATTGAATTTGAATTACTGTTTATTGATTCTTTGAATGCAGAGAAAATTGTTTATAATTGAATTACGTTTTTAAAGTTGCTTCTTAGCATGTATCGTAATTGTTTTACTGATATTGAAATGCAGCCTAAGGAAGTTTTCTCATCATATAATTTAAGGATTTATATGATGTATGACTTTTTTGTTCACTTTTTTCTTTTTTCTTTTTATTGTTAAGTTATACACGGCACCAGTTTTGAATAACGAATTATCACCACTCATTATTTATGGGAGGATGAAGTGCTGTTTGAGCTAGAGCTCATTGGCAGTTTTTTATACTTATTTCTCCCAATTTTTTTTTGTATACCTGTCATGTTCTCCTCTGCTTCTTCTGTGTGTAGGAAAGGGTAACACTGCATATGCAATTAAGGATTTAGAGCTGTTAATGTCTTTAGAGGTCTAGCCTTGGTGCGTGCCTTACACCAAGAGTGACAGGTTGTAGGTATGAGTCTGGAAATCAGCCTCTCAAAAAAAATTTGGGGATAAGGCTGCTTATCATGACCTCTCTCAAACCTCACAAAAAGTGGGAGGTTTGTGCACTAGGTATGACTTGTTAATGTCTTTGCTTATTTTCTTGGAGGAGTTGTGGGGGCAAGACAACCCTAGTATTCTTGCCTCTCTGCTCTGTGCATGTGCTTGTATTTTCTTTCTTTATCCTCCTTTGTTTGAGGAGTTCTTTTTTCCTTTATCCTTGTTTTGCGCTTGGTAGATGGGGGTGAGAGTAAATAAAAAGATGGCGAAGAAGAAAAAGGTAGATTTAAGGTTTTCTTTTTATAGCTAGTATGTAGTAATAAGTGGTCTTGGCTCTTGACAAGTTTGTACTTTTTCCTTGGTCGTGGAAATGTTGCCATTGATTGGCGGTGAACACTTCCTCATATTGATGATTAATAGATTGTTAAATATACAATGAAATCTCCTCCACTTGTAAGAACAAGATGGGGGGTGGGTGTGGTCAAGGTCACGGGCCCCTTGTACCTTTTTGACTTACTAATAAAAACCATCTCCTGGCATCCTTTTTCATGCAGTGCAGGAGAACAATGCCACAATAAAAGGTTTGCTTATGATTGATTGTTTTGATATTATAACACTATCTTCTCATTTGAACATTAATTTTAGGTTTACCCTGAAGTGAATTTATCAATTTAGACATTCAGAAATTTATCTTTTGATATGGTGTTCTACATGACTAAGTAAATAACATAGCATGCCAAGACCCTTGTAGCACAATGGTATTTCTTGGTTTCCTTGATAAGGAGAACCAAGGTTTGAATCCCTCTCCCTTACACTTGTTTTAACAATTGAAATTATAAAAAAAAAAACGGTAAATAACAGAGCATGCATTTTGCTTAGAATATTGCACAGAAGGTTATTTATATTTTAGTTTAGACAGTATTCTTTCACGTGTTATTTTACTCATTAAAAAAAAGACAGTATTCATTATGCGTTATTATTCTTTCAAGACTTAACATTTCCATCTTCTTTCATGGATAATGCAGTAGCTGATGTCAAGAAGATTTTGGATAAAAATCCTGTGAAGCAAATCAGTTCTTCTGTTGAAAACTTGTTAAAAACTGGAAGACTGATTACACAAACAGGTCTAGATTTGCAGCAGGTATTGACTTACTGGTGATCATTTTTGTCTTAACATTCATAAATTGAACTGTTTCTTCTTCATTCTCTGTTCATGATAGTTTTTGTTTTTGCTCAGCTCTGTTTGTTATAGTTGTCATGCATAAAAGATGCATCAACCTAAACTTTCAGTTGCTACTTAACAAGGTGGAGTGTTCCATCTGGCTAAACCAGCTATACACATCTTGTTCCTGGTTGAGCTCATTAGGAGATTATGCTTACATACAGTGTTACATGGACTAGGGTACAGTGCAGGGTGTGAGCAAGTTGTGATGTGTGACTCTTCTGGTGCCCACAATGTAGGATATGGAGACTTAGCCTTGACCAAAAACATTAAAAAAAAAAAAGAATATACATTTTATGGTATAAGTCCATGTTTTTTTGGATTGATTCAAATGCACACACATGGGCTCAGCCAAGAAAAAGGCTATAGCCCAAGTCAATGTTTGGTTTTTTGGTTGAGTCTGTGTATGTGCAAGTTATTCTAAACATGGATGACTGTATTTTTGTGATTTAAGTCTAGTACACACTTACATGATTAAAAAGTGAAGCAATGTGTTCATTGTTTGGTTGCAGCTGTGGAATTAGAATGTAGAGTTAGTAAATTTTGTTTGAAATATTGAAGAACTAAGTTTGAAAATGAAAGACTAAAAAAAAATGAAATTCTGATATTCTAATATTTGTTATGATATTCTAATTTAAATTATAATATTTTTTGATAAGTAACATAAAGATTTTATTTAAAAAAATAACACAGCCCAGTACATAGGAAATGTACTAAAGGGGCAAAAACATCAAGAAACCAAGTTACAATGATCAAGCAAAACTGGGAGGGAAAAACAAGAAAAAATGGTAAAACTAAACACCATTCGAGAAGAGTAAAAAAGACAAAAGACTGAAACTCAAGATTGGATCGTTCGCAAACTAAACACCAATTTTCCTTTATTGCCCCCATCCCCCTTCTCTTCTTCTTTGGATATTTCTTGTCCTTCAAGGTTATACCTCATTTCGCCTACTTCTTGACTCTGTAAAATAAGACCATTAGAAAAAAAATGTTCAGTTCACCTCTATCAGGTGCTTGCGTAGGCTTTGTGCTTTGTGCTTTGTGCCTAGGCTCCAAGAGGCCTTTGTTCTTAAGTTTGCCTTGTGCTTTTACCAACATTGGTCCCAAGTAGCCTTGGAATAAGAGAATTAGTTTTGGGGCACCTTCTAATGGTCAAATAGGTGCTGCCATGGTTTCCATCATTGGATCTTAAATCATGTTGTACACTGTTTTTCTCTCTAGACTTTATTCAACTCATTACATGAGCATCTGGCTTCCTAGTCATTTTGAGTAAAATAATGATTCCATTTCCTATTTTAAGTACTAAACTTTTATTAATATAGATGCGTTGCGACTTTATTACATAAAATCTTCTGTTTGCTTGGGAAACTTAATCTTTTATATGTAAAATATCAGAATGTTGAAAATAAATAAAAACATACTGTTCACTTTTATCTGGTTACCGTTGTCTCTGTAAATCTTTTGAAAGTTTTCTATTTTTTTTTTTTTTAAATATATTAAAGTAGGATTATTCTTTTTGTATTTTGTTTTGCTTTGCTAGAGGGCAGGCTTTACGGTTCAGGCAGAAAGGCTTAATTTCTTACGTTTTATTTCGCATTTTCGTGCTGTTCATCGAGGGGCTTCATTTGCTGGACTTCGCACCACAACTGTGCGGAAGTTGCTACCTGAGTATGTATTTATTGGCTAACGTAATCAGTCAGTTAACATGTATTTCATCTTGTTTTATATATTTTTATATTTATTTTTGTTTGTAGATCTTGGGGTTTTCTTTGCCCCGTGCACACACCTGATGGGGAGCCATGTGGCTTGCTGAATCATATGACTAGCAACTGTCGTAAGTTCATATAATTACTTTTTTTTTTAATTATTTATTTATTTTTTATAATGAAATTATATATTTCTTAGATTCTATGTCCTTTATCTTTATGACTAATATGGTGCCATCCTGCCCATATATGACTAATTATGACTATTATATGATACTACGTGTAAATAATGTTGAGAGTGATATGAATATGTTATATATCATATTGTTTGAATTAACTATGTATTTACCTTTTGTGTCTGGTGATTTTTTAAATTAGAAGCTTGATATATAGAATTGGGTTACTTTTGGATGCTTTGTTTTCTAATTAAGTTAAAATTAAAATTATTTATTAATTAAAAAAACTAATATTCAAGATGATGTTTGCAAATGAGCTATAGTTCAAATCGCACTTGGTTCTCTCTCAATAATGGGATGGAAGCTAAGGTCCTGGGTTCAAGATCCATGCTGTTTTGTTTATCAGCATTCCTATCCAAATGAATGTTCCTTCTAAGAAGAGTCTTATACTATCTTATATTTTTCAGGAATTACATCTTTCTTTGATTCTCAAGGAAATATTAGAGATTTTAAGAAAATAAGAAAGACTATTCTCAGTGTTTTGATTGCGGTTGGAATGACACCTTCACTGCCAAAGCTAGTTCAAGCTGGCCCTCCCGAAGTTCTCACTGTCCTTTTAGATGGTCGTGTTGTTGGTTCTTTACCTTCCTCTATGGTTGAGAAAGTTGTGGGTCACTTACGGAGATTAAAAGTTTCAGCTAATTCAATGGTTTGTTCATGATAAATTTTCCTTGCCTTTTCTTCCCATATGTTCCTTGGATCTATCGCTAACATGTGCATACTATATATGTGGCAGATTGCAAGTGATCTGGAGGTAGGATATGTTCCATTGAGTCTAGGTGGAGCATACCCTGGTTTGTACTTGTTCACATCTCCTGCCAGATTTGTTCGGCCAGTTAGAAATATTTCAATTCCTTCCGAGGAAAGTCAGAATATTGAACTTATTGGGCCATTTGAGCAGGTCAATACATGATTTTCAAATGCATTTCCTACCTTCAAAATTTTTAGGTGAATTTGGGTTTGGGTCATCTGCTGAACTTTTTCACAGCAGATAGGCTCCATGAATGAAAAGCTAATTCATTTTATTATCCCATTTTAGGTTTTTATGGAAATAAGATGTCCTGATGGTGGAGATGGTGGGAGAAGAAATGCTTTTCCTGCAACTCATGAAGAAATCCACCCAACTGGAATGCTCAGTGTGGTTGCTAATCTTACACCTTGGTCAGATCATAATCAAAGCCCACGTAATATGTACCAGTGTCAGGTATTTTTCTTTTCCATTATTTATTTTCAATTTGTATACTTGTGCATGCTGCTCCGTTTGTTTTTTGAAATCTCTTTCATTCAGTTTGTCACATTCTTCTTTATAAATTGCAGATGGCAAAACAAACAATGGCCTTCTCTTCACAAGCAATTAACTTTCGTGCAGATCAAAAGCTATACCATCTTCAGGTCAGCACGTCATTTCTTTTCTTCTTCTTTTATTTGTTTGAGAAGAGCTGTCCTCAGTGCAGCTTTGCTAATTTAAGTCTCATAAAGGTTTTATCTAGTGCTGGTCCTGCCTAGCTGGGATCTTGGGAGGGGTCATCACATATTAATTTTCATAGGAGTCCATGATTCCTCTGGGCAATCCAAGATTCCAGATAAAACTTTTTTTTTTCTCTTAATTTTTTATTTATTTTAGTGTGTGGTTATTAGATTATGTGGTTTTAGTTTGGGAATGAGTGTTTGATAGTAAAGTCTCTGGTGGTTGAATGAGAGTGTCTTGATTTAATGATAGAGCTATTATCAGGAGTGGATGTTATCAGTTGAAGCTTAAAAAAAAAAAAAAAAAGGGAATGGGTGTCTTATTTATTTAAGTATTTCGAAGGTTAAAGCTAAGTTAACAGTGACTTTTTTCACGTGGACAATGTCATTGGGAAAGATTTAGTAGCGGACAATCTTAGTAGGGAGACAATGGATCATCTTCTTCACTAATTTTTTGCATATTTGGGAAGGTCATAATAAAAAGAATTTGAATATTTGGAGGGAGTGTATATGAAGAGCATGAAGGTGGAGAGGTCATTTAGCTACCTCTTGATCGATTGAAGTCCTTGTTGATTTGTACCTTGTCTGATTGGTCTTGTGCTTGGGTTTTACTCATTGTAATTCATTGTTGGAGTTTCAAAACTTTGTTCAATTTTCTATATGATTCTTTGTAATGTTTAAGATACTTTGTGTTCATCAAGTAATCTTCTTTTTCAATAAATACCATTACTTATTAAAAAAAGAAGAGTATAGAGGTGGGTGGTACACTTTTTGAGGAGGATTCGGAGGTGAGGATCAAGTGCTGCCATTTTATGAGTCTCTGCATCAAGAAATTGGGAGACGTAGACCTAGGGTGGATGGGCTAGACTCTACTTCTAAAAGGGAGAGTGAGATTCGAGAGCTTTGGAAGGAATGAATTCTACAGGTTGTGAGGGATTTACAAGGAGAAAAAGCACCAGGACCATATGGGTTCACCATGGCTTTTTTTTTCCCAATTGTGGTGGTAGGTGATCAAGGCGGATGTATTGGCATTCTTTGAGGAGTTCCATGAGCAACGCAAGTTTGAAAAATCTCTTATTGCATTCATCCCTAAGAAGAATAATGCTTCAAATTTCAAGGATGGGAGTGTTTGCAAAATTCTGGCTGAACAGGTCTTGCAAAAGCTAATATCATAATCACTGAATGCCTTTGTGGGAGGTGGGCAAATCCTAGATTTGGTTCTTATTACTCCTTAATGCTTGGATAGCAAGGTTAAAAGCAATATTCCATGTCGTATTTGCAAATTGGACATTGAGAAAGCGTAAGATCATGTAATTGGGAGTTGCTACTTTACCTCTTGGAAAGGAAAGGGTGTAGGGGAAGATGGAGAGGTTGGATTTGTATGTGTATTTCATCAGTTTGGTTCTCAGTTCGAGTGGATGGTGTCCTGCATGGTTTCTTTGATAGGTTGGGGGGATTGAGACAAGGTGATCCTTTTTCTCATTTACTGTTCATATTGGTTCTGGAATAAGGAGGTACTAAGTAGGATGTTGAGGAGAATAGATAAAGGAGTTTTAATTAGGGGCTTTAGATTTGGTACAACTACACAAGAAGGGTTGTGTGTCTCCCATCATTTATTTGCTGATGACTCTCTGTTGTTTTGTTGCCGATATTGAACAATAAGAATGGTGTTGACTTGCTTTGAAGCAGTAACTGGTTGAAGGTTAGTCTGAGCAGGAGTGAGATGGTGGGCAGTTGATAACGTGACAGTGCTTGTTGATATTATGCTGTATGATATGGTCTTTATCGATGACCTATCTGGGAATGCCATTGGGGGCTTCCTTCAAATCAAATCTGGTTAGCCTGGAGAAAGAGGGACCTACTTATTAACTTTCACCGATCCTATTAGTGTGGCTAATATGATTGGGAGATTACGGAGGCATTATTGTGAAGTGGCATGGGAGATGAGTTCAAACATTATTTGTTGGTGTTTTGGGATGGAGGATGCATGTATGGAGACATGTAGTAGCTGTGAAGTATGGTGAAGAATGGGACTCATGAATGTGGTTTATGGGAGAGCATTAGGATGGTAGATTCCTAAATCGCTCTCATTTTGACATTGGTAATGGTAATTGGGCTTGGTTTTGGCGTGGCGATCAACCTTTGTAAGAGACTTTTCAAGCCTTCTATGACTGTTCTTTAGCTAAAGACAAGTTGATGGGCTCCATGCTGGTGAGACAAACTGTGGGGGGTAGGAGGAATTGGAATGTGCGACTTCTTCAGGATTTTAATGATTGAGGGTTAGACATGATAGCTGAATTTCTCAATCTGCTTGATTCCAATATCCCACCTAGGATAGGAAAGGATGTGACAAGATGTGTTGGAGGTTGAGCAGTGGAGAATTTCATGTGTATTCATTCTGGAGGTTGGGGGAAGATCCTCATGTGTGATAATCTTATTAAGTGTGTTTACATGTTAGAAGGGTAATGTTGTATGTGTAGGTGTAGTGGGGTGATGGTGGATAATCTGTTGTCGCATTGTTTTGTTTTGTTTTGTTTGTTTTTATTTATTTTATTTTTATTTTTTTATTTATAAGTAAAGAAAATTTATTTAAAGTCATAAAATGAAGTCACCCAAGTATACAGGAAGTATACAACAAGGGGCCGAATCAATCAAATACACAAGTTACAAGCTTCCATCAAATCATATACCGAAAATATAGAATGACTTCTTACGATAGACATCCAATCTGATAGTGTTTTAAAAAAGAAAAGTGTTAATCTGATGTTGTTGCATTGTTTTGTTGCGTTTTACTTGTGGAGTTTTATCTTTAGATCTTTTGGGAGTCGGTAGGTGTTACTGGAAAAGGTCATTGACCTCTTATTTGGTTGGAGAAATGGAATTGGCAACATTTGTTGGATGTTTGGAATTTAGTTCTGTTTTGTTTGATGTCAACAATTTGACGGGAACTAAATCGCCATATGTTTGAAGATGCGGAAACTACAGGGACTCAATTTTTAGCTTTGTTTAGTGGTTCTTTATTCCATTGGTCTCGAGCATTGGGTTCCACTCGTACAATTTCCCTCCCAAAATAAATAGAATTGTTGTGCGTACAAAATTTTGTTTTGTTTTGTTTTTATTTTTTAGACTCCTATGTGATCTTTACACATGGAATAGTCTCTTTGCAATAAAATAAATCTTGTTAAAATATATAAATAAATAAAAATTGGAGGCAGAGGTAGTCAGATTCGGAAGGCTATCCTTTTATGGATTGTATGACCACTTTGGAAGGAGTGATCAAAGCACTAAAGCTGCAATAATAAACAAAATGTAACAAAGTTTGAGCAAGAAAAAATCCTGTTGCTGTCATCTATTCAAACAAAGTTATAAAAGGATGTAGTTACAGATCTAAGATGGGTCTTTCATACCCCTCAAATCTGCGTGCATTCCTCTCCCTTTAATTACATGTCATCAAGCAATGAGGGATGGCCTTTTAAATCTCACTGTTCTGATGTTGGCCAAAACATATTACCAGCAAGCTAATAAATCAAACACCCCTCTAGGAAGCACCCACTAAACCTTAATGAGGGCAAAAATCATATCCTACAACTCTAGCAAACGGACGCTGAAGAAGCAAGTTATCAATTGTCTCCTTATCCAGTAGGTGCTTATGTAGCTTACTGATGTGAAAAAACATATTATTGTGATAAAATAATGATATTTTAATCTTCTATCTACATTTATTGTGCAAGGTAAAACCTAGTGGCCTAATATATACTAGAAATGAAAATCCATCTCATCTAAATGGATCTTATGGATTGCCTTCATAAGTTATTTTATGTTTATCCTGTGTATTGCTATCGTTTTCTCTCATTTCAGTTTTTAGATTGAAAATATTTTGAGGTATTTACAGACTCCTCAAAGTCCCATTGTTCGCACGAGTTCATATACAAAGTATGGCATTGACGAATACCCATCAGGCACAAATGCAATTGTTGCAGTGCTAGCATATACAGGGTACGATCTTCAAGCAATCCCCCCCTCCCCCTCTCCTCTCTTTGCTCTCCTCTTTTTTTTTTTTTGGTAACGTCTTTTTTTAAAAAGAATATCTCTATGAAGTTCAGATATGACATGGAGGATGCCATGATTTTAAATAAGTCATCTGTGGAGCGTGGGATGTGTCGTGGACAAATATACCAGGTTTGCTTCTCTCTCTCCTCCAGGTGCTACTTTGAAAGGTTAAATTTTCTAGACATATTCCATTGCAATAAATAATAGCTCTTAACATAGTATATTGCAATATTACTTATCAAAAAAAAAAAAAAAAAAGTATATTGCAATATAGAATTGAACTAAGTCTCAAAACAATTCAAATTGGGGGTTGGCAATGGATCTCTGTCAATGGCAACAAATCATCATATATTGCAATATATCTTCATAATTTCTTCTACTTTGGTCTTTTTTTCCCCTCCTTTGGTTTGTCTTATATCCACCTGCTTTTCTGTTGGTTCAACCTTTTTGTTCCCTCAGTGTGTCTTTCCCAGATATATGGATTCCTGTACTGAAGTTTTAGAATAGGTGATTTGTTTTTTACGAAATGAAAATTTCCTCATTAGAGTTTTTCTATTGAAACTAGTTCATTGGGTCTATAGCTATTTTGCCTAATAATCATCTTGTTTGTTCAGAATGAGTTAGGCTTGAAATTTGTGTCTTAGTGATTTAATCATCCTTTTGTGTGTTCATTTTTCATCTACAAGTATATGCATGTATCACTGTTTGTATATATGAGAAAATACTTGCAAGAAAGCAAATGTGAACAATTGTTAAAGGCTGGGTTACCTGGTTAATATGCAAATTTTTAGTGTTATTTTCTATTACAGATTATGATGTTTTGCTCTGATTGATATAGATGCAGAACTTTATGGTTTTTCTATTTGCTCATTCTAATTACCCGATTTCTGGGCAGACGGAAACTATTGACTTAACTGAGCAGAGCAGCAGGTCAGATCATTCCCAGAAAATATTTCGAAGAAGTAATGTTAATAAGTCAATGCATTCTACGATTGATTCAGATGGGCTGCCATATGTTGGTCAGGTTGGTCTTGTCTTCTACTCATCTTATTTAAATATTATCTTTTTGGTATTAATGTTGACCAACAATCTGAAAACTTTCAGACAATACAACAAAATCAACCTTATTACTGCACTTATGATGAGGTAACAAGTACCACAAGACCCTACAACCGGAAGGGTTCTGAGCCTGTTGTTGTCGATTATGTTGCTCTTGATGGGAAAAACAAGGAGCATCCTCGAAAGGTAAGCGGGCAGGATGTTTTCTGGTTGATACTTGTCGGGCAATTAGTCAAAAAATTTGAATATTTATATAATGATGATATCGTGATTGTGGATTTTTTCTTTTGGGTCCCGTCCTCCTTATTCCTATCTGTATGCTAAGTTTAGTCTACCACTAAGAGTTTTAGGTTTCTTCTCTTTTCCAACCACTTTGATTTGAAAATAAGAGAGAACATAAAGGAGATAATGAGACCAATTGTTATAATTTACAAGATAAAAGGGATTTGGAGAGAAATTTTGGTTGTAAGGGTAGGAAGGCATCAAATTTATTTATTGTTATTTTTCCCTTTTCTCTGAATAAAAACATGAGGAATCTTTCTTTTCTCTACTCTATTTCCTTTTTTTATTTTATCTAAACTACGAGCCAGGGGTTGGGGGGATTCATTTCATTGTGCTACTTTGACTGTATCTGATGCTGTGGATGGTTTTAAGACAAGTTAAAAAAATGCTGTGCGCAGGGGATTAACTAATTGCACTTTAAAGTGTTAACACTGCCTTGAAGAGCAAAGAGTGGGGCCATCTTTGTTTGACTGGTCTTGGGCTTGGGGGACTCACTTCTAGTGGTTCCTTTCCCCTATTTCCTAAACTCTCTTTTCCTTTGTAATTAATCTTCTGTTTTGTTTTCTTTTTCTCTTATTTTTTGTTTGCTTTGTGCTTTTCATGCATAAAGTAGCTTCATGAATATACATCTTTCTTACTTTGAAGATTGTGAGAAATCAGTCTTGGACTTGAAGCTTGTGCTGTTGAAGACCTTATATGATTGGAATTTGGTGGCTTTCAACACATGTTTTTATTTCGCTGATTTATTTGAATTTCTTGATCTTTTTGCTTTGTCTCTAATTTTGTTGTAATTGTTGTATACTTCCTGAGGTTACACTCCTTTTTGTTTTTTCAATGAGGTTACTTATAAGCTAAATGGAAGTGATAGAGCATCAAATCTACAATGTGTATATAGTGAATCATGAAGAGCAATAGGAAGACTTGGGATATGAAGATGAAGGAAAAGAAAATGATTCAAGTCATAAAATGATAACTGAAAATTTGAAATAAAATAATAGTATGGTTTAGAAGAGTTTAAATAAAAAGAAGTAACAAGAGTTCTAAGTAGAAAAAAAAAGGACAAAAGGAGGTATATGTGTTGGATATGATATTGATTGATATCCAATAAAGGAAAAAGGATAGGCATTGAATATGATAGTTATAGGTATCAAATGAAATGGTAAATGCCTTTGGTTGGAGTGTATTTCTTGTATTTGTCTAGATGCAAGTCTATATTGTTGTGTGTGGGTAAAAATTCTAAGGTTAAGAAGCTTTTACTAGTTTTGTAAAAAGGCTTGTAAAGATCATAGGGACCCTATAGAGGTTGTGTGGTGGGTTTTGGAAAAGAGGAATATTAAGTTGATTAAGGATATTTATGACCGAGCTATATAACTAGTGTGAGAACAAGTAGAGGCATCAAAATTGAGTTTCCTATCATTATAGGTTTGCATCAAGGATCAAATTAAGTTCATATCTCATTGCACTAATGATGGATGAGCTCACTAAAATGATTCAAGAGGAAGTCCCTTGGTGTATTCTTATTGCAGGTGATATAGTTTTAATGAATGATACTAGAAGTGCAGTTAATGCTAAGTTAGAATTTTGGTGAGACACTCTAGAATCTAAAGGCTTTTGATTAAGTAGGACTAATACAAAGTAAATGGAATGTAATTTTAGTAAAAATTAGAAACAGGAATGAAAGGGCAGTGAAACTTGATGGCAAGAGACATTAGTTCTAGTCAACTCAACTAGTAAAGTTTCTTGTTTGTTGTTGAGCAAGAAATTTGAGGTTTAAACCTTGCCTCCACCAAGAAATGATTGGTGTATTGGCCTCATGTTAAGGATCAATCGTCATGGAGCGAATGCCATATGTTGAAATTATATTGTATCTATTAAAAAAAAAAAAAAGACTCGATGGTCAATAGATGCAAAAGAGCAAGAGTTTTTGATATTTTGGATCAATAGTTCATAAAGATGGGAATCTTGAAGGGGATGTGAATCCTAGGATAAGAGTAGGATGGTTGAAATGGAGAAGCGTTATGAGTGTTATGTGATTGTAGAATACATATTAAGTTAAAAGGTAAAATTTTATATGACTACTAGAAAACCAACTATGCTTTATGGTATTGAATGTTGAGCTGCTCTTATCAAAAAAAAAAAAAATGGTATTGAATGCTGAGCTGCTACATATTCGTAGAATGAGTGTAGTTAAAATGAGAATGTTAAGATGGACAAGTGGAAATATGCAGAAAGATAGGATTTAAAATGAGGAAATCTGCTTAAAGATGGGGGGCGGCCCTTATTGATGATTAGATGAGGATAGTCACTTGAGATGATTCGTTTGTGTTCAAAGGAGAGTGATTAATGCATTGGTAAGAAATAGTAAGTAAATTCAAGTTGAGGGAACAAAAAAGGTAGAGGAAGACCAAAATACCATTAGTAGAAGTAGGTGAAAACTACATGTCAATTAAGAAAGTAACAGATGCAATGACTTTGGGTAGAATAGAATTGAGGAAAAGAATACATGTAGCTAACCTTGACTAATTTGTTGAGAATCCATAGTTGATCTCAAAAATTTTGGGACTCAAAACCTAAATGTGCACAATAACGATGAAGAAATTTGAGTGCTGATGTAGCTAACAGTCACCTTCAAAGCTTTTTTGTTGTAGTGGTTGTTTTCATATTTTGCCTGTCAGATTAAAAGCCATGGGCATTGCCTGAATGGACATTACATTCATTCCACTTCTAATGAAGGTCAAAATTTTAAGTTTAAAGAAAAAAAGGGCCTTTAATTTACATGCCTTGTCTGGCTATAATATCCTCAATTTAAAATTAATTAGTTAAGCACTACAAACACTGCGGCATACATCATTACTAGTGATAGTAAGATCTATTTTATGCCTATAGCTGTTAATATAAATCTTTAGCTCATCAAAAAGGAAAAAGAAAAAAATTGATTTATTTTATTTTTATTTTTATATATTTTATTTTTTACGGCTATTCCTCTTTGCTATGTGGACCATTTTATGTGCATAGCTATTTAATTAAATTGACTATACTATCAATAGGCCATGGCTTAAATAGCAGCTATGTGCATAACTTACTAAAAAATGCTGACTATACCTATATTCTGGAATTAATGTTTTCTGTTCACATTTTTGAGCAGGCGAATATACGTTTTCGACATCCTAGAAACCCCGTCATTGGCGATAAATTTAGCAGTAGACATGGTCAGAAAGGTGTGTGCTCCCAATTGTGGCCAGATATTGATATGCCATTTTCTGGAGTTACAGGAATGCGTCCAGATTTGATAATTAACCCACATGCGTTTCCATCAAGGATGACAATTGCAATGCTTTTGGAGTCTGTTGCTGCTAAGGTACTCCCAACAAATTGAAAAGTATAGATATATGAAATTTTGTTTCCCTAGAACCTTATAAATTAACTGATCTCTTTATATAATATGGTGTTGATTCATAATCCCAAATGTTCTTCAATGGACCACTCAAACCTTGTTCTACCTTGCCAATGAATTCTAGTTCAAATGACAATTTCATCTCTCATAAGAATTGTTGGAGGATAAGGTCAAGGGTTCAAAACCACTGGGTTGTGTAGCATACTAACACAAACTTCTTATTTTGTTGTGTGATTCTGTTTAGACTTGATATTTTTTTGTAGATTTTTCTTGTTCTTATGTGTCTTTTTTTTGCCTACTATATTTTCTTATGATTATTTTGAAGTAGGGAATTTAAGTAACTAGTGGATGCAATTCATTACGTAGAAAGTAGGGTGATCATTTTGCAATGTTTTGTTTTCTGTGGAGTTTAAAAGATATATGTGTTTTCTTTGTGGAATATTGAGTGCATCCCATGCTTTTTGGCATTATGTGATAGAAGGAAAATGCATTGCAGAAGTAGGTGATTGATAAGAAGTATGGAATCTCTTGGAGTGTGTCTATGTAAAAACAGCTTTGATGTGGGGAGTGGGACAAGAATTCATTTTTGGCATGATATATGGAGTAGTGATACGGGTGTGGCATGATATTCAAGTAAAAGCATCCTGTGCTTTTCCTAATTGTTGGGGATGGCAGTTTGGTTGATTATCTATAATATCGAAATGGGTGCCCTCATGGGAATGTTATATTCTTCAAAGAAATTCATGATTGGGAGCTATAATCTATTGAGCATCTTCTTGATGATTTATATGCTATCACATACAATGGGAGGAGGAATATAAAATGATTTAGTTCCTGCTGGAAATCATGATTTCCAGGTGATGAGTGGGAGGATGAAGATAAAATGATTTGGTTCCTGCTGGAAATCATGATTTCTGGGTGATGAGTTACTACAAGGCATTATTTTAATTTTTTGGTGGGGAGATATCTTCCACGGCAAAGCATATGAAAAAGTTAAAGAGTATCCTTGAGAGTGGTCCTTTCTCTTGGGAGTGCTGTGTTCGGGAAAATTTTGGCAACATATAAGGTGGGGGGATAATTATTATTGATTGGTGTTATAGGTGAAAGGATTATAGGAAGAAGTGGCAAACCAATTTTTACCTTGTGAAATTACTCGGGAGATGCAGTCATTAGTATTATGCTTGTTTGGTGTTAGTGGGGGAATGCCTAACTCTTTTATTGATTCCTTGCCTTGTTGGAAGGACATATTGGCAAGAGAATCAATATTGAAACATGGAAGTCTTTTCGGTTATGCTTAATATGGTGCATATAGGGAGAACAGAATGCTCACCTCTTTAAGGGAACAAGTAGTTACCCTTAACATTAAATGAACTTGAAGTTCTTTGAAGTCATTACATGAATGTACTTCAGCCTGTATAATTGATTCTTTACTTCTAATAACTTTGCAACATGAAATTAAAGAACTGGAAAAATAAAGTTAGAGAACCTAGGGTAGGCACCTAGGTTTGCTTGGAGTCAGTACTAAGCAAACTAACCTAAACCTCTAAGAGTCAACACCTAGGTTTGGCTAGAGTTGGCACTAGACCATGGAGACAATTTCAATAGATATTTTATTCATCCAAATAATCTCTTTGATAGGTACTTGCTTATATAGGAGTACTAAACCCCAATTCTAAGTAGCATAGGAAACCCTGATTTCAATAAAAATACAATTGGGCAACAAAAATTGACTTGCAAAATAAAATAAAACTAAATTAAAATAGTTTTCTCTTTGAGGATACTGAGAAATTTCTTGCTTAGTTTTTAGATTTGTGCCAACGGACTTTCTTTGATTGGTCTCGGTGTTGGGGTCTCTCTGATTGTTTTGGTCTTATGGATTTTCTTTTTTCTCTTAGATTAGTTTAATGATTGTTTGTTCCTCTTTGTTTCTATTTGTTCTATGTTCACTATTGTGAACTTTGTGTATCTTTCCATCTATTCCTTTTTAAATAATATTTACTTCTTACCTATAATTTTTTTTTGAGCTTCCACACACACATATATAGCATTCAAAAACCTATAAAGGATTCTTAAAAATTTTCACCACAGGGAGGTAGCTTACATGGTTATTTTGTGGATGCGACACCATTTACTATTCCAGTCAAGAAAGATAATGGAGATTCTAAACCAAAAACTAGTTCTCTCGAGGAAACTGACGGAAAGACCGAATCAAAACCTAATTCACTTGTTGAGGAGCTTGGTGAAATGCTAAAAATAAAGGGGTTCAATTACCATGGTGTGGAGGTATTATATAGTGGTGTATATGGAACAGAGCTCACATGTGAGATCTTTATTGGGCCTGTTTATTATCAGAGACTCCGGCACATGGTTTCAGACAAATATCAGGTATGAAGTTTTTTCATTGTTATTATTTTTTTTAATGATATTGAACTCGAAGCTCAAAATTTAAGTATATTGTCATCTTTTTTTTTTTTTTTTTAAGATTAATTTTATAATAGTGGGTGGAGAGCATTCAAATACAGGTTCTACCAGTGGGGTTGACAACTGGGTAGTGCCATTGAGCCACAATGCTCGTGGCTTGAGATATCAATATCTTCCTCTTTCTTTTTCAGTGGTTAATTCTGTGCTTTCATTAAAAGAATGGTATACTTATTAAAAAAAATCATAAGCTTAACAAAAAGTCCAAATAGTGATGTATTTAGCTCATTTCAAATGGTAAGAGCGTATGACATGAGCACATGAAATCATTTTATACCTATATATGATGAGTGAATTGCAATTGTTAGATTAATCAGTGTATTCTCTTTGGACATATGCTGGTGTGCAGGTCCGATCGACCGGAACTATTGATCAGGTCACCCGACAGCCTATCAAAGGACGAAAGCGTGGTGGTGGTATTCGTTTTGGAGAAATGGAACGAGACTCCATGCTTGCACATGGGGCGGCGTATTTGTTGCACGATAGGCTCCACACGTGTTCTGATTATCACATTGCTGATGTGTGTACACTATGCGGAAGCATCCTCGCAACAACATCTATCCAGCAACAAAAGCAGATACAAAAGCCGAAGAAGTTTGGGGGGCTACCCCCGGCTAGACCACCCAAAAAGGTCATTTGCCATGCTTGCCAGTCGAGTAAAGGGATGGAGACAGTTGCTATGCCTTATGTATTCCGATATTTGGCTGCAGAGTTGGCAGCTATGAATATAAAAATGACCCTTCAGCTAAGCAATGCTGCTGGAGCCTGACAGTTGTAGCTCAGAAAGTACAGAATTGTGTTAAATGGTGCCATGATCAAGGCTTTCTTAAATGGTGTATCATTAGTTGTGCCAGAGACAGGTTTCAATATGTTGAAGGCGTAGGTGTTATAAATGATGATGATGCTGAGATCTCAATGGCTTGATATATATTGAGTGGCCACGAGAGGGGGTGTATTTATCTGTATTCTCATACCAAGAAGATGGAAAGCTTTTTTCATTTTTCCAATTTTGTGGTGTTGGTATTTTTCTCCCCTTGTTCAGCTTAATGCGAGTCTAATTTATAGAAGGGAAAGCTTTGTAATATAGACTGTTTATTTTCTTCAAATATAATCTGTGAGAAAATTCAAAAGTTCTTTTAATGAATTCCTTTTGAGCCAATTTAAGATTTTAAGCGGTATGAAATTTCAGATTTTACTGTTTTGTGTGATTTATTCTTTTTGCTTACTGCTAAGTTAATTTCCCTTTCCACTCTGCTTCATTGTGTTGGGTGGTACAGTGCTTCGGATCCTCGCAGAGTTATGTACACAGATAGATTGGTGATTCTTCAAAAGTTGATTTGCCGCGATTATGGAGTGAAAGATGCAGATTTCATTTGGTTGGTATGGCATAAGATTAAAATGTGTGAAATGTGATTGGGGTTTAGCCGTTTAGCATGGTTTTAAAAACCGAACCGGACATAGAACCGTTTTTTTTTGAAATTTTCGGTTCAATCCCGGTTTTTGACCGGTTTTGGGGTTTTTAACCGGACCGAATTGGCTCTCGATTCCCGGTTGAACCGGTCGGACCGGCCGATCCGGTCCGGTTTTTAAAACAGTGGGTTTAGGTTGTTGTTGTAGTTGGTTTTTTTTTTTTTAATAAATTTTTTTTTTAATTTTTTATAATTAAACACAAATCTTTTTATTCTGTATGCATACCTTTTTACTTGTCTATTATTATGAATCGCATTCCTTTTTCTTAAAAAAATCGAGTCACATCATTTAGCCATATCTATTATTGGGTGCATACATTTGTAACGAAAATTTAATATCACTTATTCTTCACCATAATGAATAAAATTTATACTGCCTAAAAAGACTTATAGACAATTCCACCATCCAAATGCAATTATCCAAACCGATTCCCCATACAAAGTTAACTGGTAAGCTACTGTAATGCCACTTTGTGTTGAGCAACTGAAACAGCATTGACTAAAACCCTGAAGAAACGAAAGCATCACCTCAGCTATATGAACATAACTTTGTAAAGAGACTTTGAGTTTCATTAACAAATGAAGAAAATATAAAGGCTCTCCAAAAACTTTGGGGTCTTTTGGTAATGATATTTTAGTAACGTTGTTTGTATTTTTTAGAAATACACGTGGGTGAAAAAGTGCGTGAAAATAAGCGTAACATTGTTTAAATACTGAAAATTGTAGCCCAAAACACCTTACCAAACAACCCCTTAAAATAAAAAATACATACAACATTAAATGCCGTAGAATTTGATCCTGACAGATCCCCACGACAAGAGAATTTCTTAACATTTCACACTGATATCTAGAAAACAACAAAATATACATATTGACAAAGCCGGCTGTGGTCAGCTCTTTAAAGAGCAACCTTCTCTTACTCATAGACACATTACTACTCATAATCGATCTCTTCAGCAATTATAAAATTTATTGTGAAAAAAATTGTATCAGTAGCATTATTCAAAATCTTTTGAGTTCGGCCGGCACCACATCGCTTGAAGATCCCACAATGTCCTCCTTTACATGGTATAAAAATGTGCTTAATATCCTCTTGAGTGCAATGCTTGAAAATCAAACCCTTTGTTTTGGCAAACCAAAAACCACATCTACCGACTTTCCACAGGGCTTTACCACTTGAGTCCAGCTCCAACATCCTCGTTTTTTTATTCTTGGAATGACAGTATTCATTTTCGCCAATGGCAAGGTTATCTATAATCAGCTACATCATAGGGTTACTACCTTGGACCTATGATCTCTCAAACTGGTACGTTCCCTATCACCATATGTTGGAGATTTAAGTATTTTCAGGAGTCTAAATCCTTCGGGTTTCAGGGAGCATGATTCTCTTCCTTAAGACATTGGATAATACTCGGTACTTTCGGGTTGAGTCGGTCTGGGTGCCCGTTATCCAGTGGGGTTTGGCCATCACTAACCACATGCCTTCGTGCTAGTATTTTTCATTCTATCAAACTTGAAAAAATATTGGAGGGACTTAAAATTTAATAAGCTCATTCTACTATAATATGAATAGGAATGAGCCCAATAACTCTTATGTAATATCTATCCAAGTTTTTTTTTCTTTGGCGTAAATAGCTTGTCCAAAATAAAATTTTTGCTTGTTTATAATAATAAAATATCCAAAGCTTATTATTTTAATACTTTGAAGTTTATCTTTCTTCACCACATTCAGGTGAACAAGGTTGATGACTTATTATGAAGGTTGCTATCATGGTTTGCCAAAGTTTATGATATACAATATATAGGCTTTGGAGCAAAAAGTCAAACTAGATCGCATGTTGTTTAATTCAGCAGTCATGTATTTTTCTTTTTCTCCCATAAATTTAATACGTTCATTGATTAACTTTGAGTCTTTAATGAACTATTGTCTATTGGTTTACAATTTGTAGGGAAAGTTTCGTACACAAAAAAGCATTAGGCTACAGAATTAGATGCTCAAGAATTTAGGGCCCATTTGATAATATTATTTTAGCAACGTTGTTTAAGTATTATAGAAATATGTATGGGTGAAAAAATATTGTAAATATTCGTATTGTATCGTTTAAACAACAAAAACTGTTGTTTAAACAGCACAACCAATCAGCCATTGCAGCTGATGTATGAACTATGAAGAAGTCAATGTGGTACGTACTCAGGTATGCATCATACATGACAAATTGACAAGAGAACTTCTAACTAACTTTTTGGACTCTGTCGTGAGTCAAAACACTCTGAAGATAACGATCAGAATATACAAAATTATCATAAAACTTGCACCTCAAGTATATAATTTTTAATAGTTAAAAAAAAAAAATGACGGTAGTTCGATCGGTAAGTGCAAGACGAAGTCATATTTGATGACTTGATGTTAAAACTTAAAAAGAAACCACAGATACATCATTTCGCATTTTTCTAACTTGTGTCCATCTCGCGGGCTGGACTAGGTAGCGATTTCATCTTCACAGCAGCTTTGACCAGGCTCAATTATTTCTACCCAATTACAAATATTCTCCAAAATTATATGAAAATTAAGAAGCAATTACAAGTAAATTTGTCACGAAATTAAAGCGAACAAAAATAAGGATATCACAATATACAAACAACTAGTAATATATAAGGACAAACTCGGTTAAGGTTAGCTAAAGTTCAACTGAATTATTGATGGCTGTGATGTGGCGTGAATGGCATTCGATAAATTTAGAGAAAAAAAAAAATCCTGATTTTTTGGAAAAATTATATAAAAAGATTAAAATTTTATATCATATTTTAGATTAGGCATCAAGTTTTTAATTTTTGTTAATTAAAGTACAAAATTTATTAAATAATTTCAATTTGAATTTTCTGTCCACCTCCATTATTCATTTTTGTTACTTTGTATAGTAATTGAACAAAGAAAAGTAAGAAACTATTGATTAAATTATGTGTTTTTGTTAGAGTCATATTTTTTGTAGTTGGTATATCCTATGACAAAATGCACTTTGCTTATATTTGGGTAGATCTAAGTGATTTCAAGATCATCATGAAGTAATTTGAAGAAGTATAACAAGTGGTAATATTGAAGACAAGAAGATTGCTCACGAAACAAATGGTGAAAATCTGAAAACTGGGATCTTGATACTAGCCTCAACACCATTGATCTATACCACCTATCTCGATCTATCGAGCTAAAGGGATTTCAGAATATAACCTGCAATGTTTTATTCTAATTGGCTATTTGTTTATGGGTTTGTGTAAACCTAATAAGAATAGGAGAGCCTATTAAAAGGTCCATTAAGCTCTTATTTAAATAATGTGGTAGAAAAAGAAAATCCTAACCCTAATGCTTCATAAAGTTTTCTTATTGAAACCATAACTTCCACCTTTTGAACTTGTGAATTCAAAAAACATAAGAAAGAGAATTTATTGTGACTCTTGTGCGCCATTGAGTTTTGTACCAAGTAAAATCTATGGTACAAACAATTGAAGATCTTATTGGTGTTTTTATGTGAAACTATTGCAAATCCACTACAACAATAAAAAAGGTTGCTATGGAGTTAATTACGTACTGGGATTCGTGCAAAGCTATTAGACACGGATTGGAGATTTGTGCAATTGAAGAAGTCTCTACAAGATCAAATCTAATTGGAGATTAGCACAAATGTTCAATTGTAGGTTGGTATTTTAGGATAGTCCAGGTAGGGGTAAGATTCCTTATACTTGTAATAGTTTGTTCTTGATTAGTGGATTATTGAGAGTGATGACCTGAAATTAATTGGGTGGAGTTTTTGCCCTATGTAGGTTTTCTCTATTAGTTAACAAATCAAAGCGTTAAATTTACTTTCCGTTGAGCTCTAGATTATTTGGTAATTTGTGTGTGCCTTCACGATATTGCATGTAATTTAAATAATCAATCAACTTGGATAATTGAATTAATTAATTGAAGTCAATCAACCCATCACTTTTATGTAGGACTATAAATCAATTTGATAGCCATACAAAATTGGTAAAAAGCAAAAAACTTCGTTTAGAGTAAGAATTTGTTGTCAAAAAATCAAAGTAGACTACCTAAGTGAAACACATTTTTCTCAATAGTTTCCCACTTTTCTTAGCTCGGTCACTACTCAAAAATGGAAATGAAGATCACTTCATGACTGAAATAGTTTCATAAGTTTGAGACCCTAATTTTATAAAATTAAAAACTTAAGAACTAATATGAAACATATAGATCCTAGTATCTTATCTTATGTAATTTTTTCTAATTGTTTTCGGCAATTGTTGACATGATATATTCTTATTAGTAAATTATATAAAAGAGATATTGGCCCAATTATAAGTTATTATTATTATTATTTTTTGATTGAGTTCCAAATATAACTTTATCACTTAACAAATTAGAAAACAATTATGAAGGTCTTCCACTTTCTTAAAAAAAAAAAAAAAAACTTTAAATTGGATGGGTGTTAGTCATCTGTCATAGACAATTACATATTTTGACAAAGTCTGCATCTATAATCCGCAAGTCCCTATTGTATTTTGGATTCAGTCCGATCCACATCACTAAACTAAGGTGGCGTCATTGTTCTTTACTTGGTATAAATGTCCGTGCTTTCCCTGATCAAATAACCAAAAAGAATTGTGCTTTCAATACTGAACCATAAGCAGTGAAATCAAACCAACACCCACTCGTACCAAGAAACACTCTGCATGGGGCTTTCCCAGTTGAGTTCAGTTCAACCATCCTCACGCACCTCATCTTTTTGTATACATGCCTTTGTTCATTTCTGGTGGTTTGGCTTGTTAGTCACCTCTGTGGTTCGCGGGAATAATGAGACGGATAGGTTGGCATTGCTTGAGTTCAAAGCTGAGATCACTCATGACCCTTTTGAGGTTTTGAGTTCTTGGAATGACAGCATCCACTTCTGTCAATGGCGGGGGATCACCTGTGGTCGTCGACATCAGAGGGTCACAGCATTGGACCTGCAATCTCTGAAACTGGTAGGCTCCATATCACCACATATTGGAAATTTAAGTTTTTTGAGAAATATAAGCCTCCAAAACAACAGCTTTTATAATGAAATCCCTCCAGAAATTGGCCGCTTGTTTAGATTGCAAAGCTTATTATTGTTTAACAACACAATGAGTGGCAAAATTCCTAGCAATATATCTGGTTGCTCCAACCTTCTTGTGCTTAGTGTCGGTTCTAACCAGCTGGTAGGAGAAATTCCTATGACACTTGCCTCCATGACAAAGCTCCAAATTATTGCTTTTCACTTCAATAATCTAACTGGAAACATCCCACCTTTTTTTGGAAACTTTTCGTTTCTAGTTTTGTTATCTGCCTTTGGGAATAACTTGGAGGGGAACATCCCTCATACTTTTGGCCAATTGTCCAAGCTTTCAATGTTTTCTTTGGGTCAAAATAGGTTGTCTGGTACAATTCCTCCCTCAATCTTCAATTTGTCTTCATTAAGACAACTTAATGTAGGATATAACAAAATCCATGGGCATCTTCCATTGGACATAGGTACCACACTACCAAATATTGAACTATTAAGCATTGCCAATAACCAATTTACTGGATCTATCCCTGCTTCAATATCCAATGCCTCAAATCTAGACAAACTTGGATTGGGTGATAATCAACTAAGTGGAAAAGTTCCCTCTTTAGAGAAGCTAAATAGAATTTTGTTAATTTTTATTCAGTATAACAATCTTGGAAATGGAGAAGAAAATGACTTGAATTTTCTCTGTTCTTTGATAAATGCTACCTTTTTGACTAATTTGTATATAAATTACAATAACTTTGGGGGAGAGTTGCCCAAGTGCATTGGCAATCTATCAACTACTCTTACCATGTTGGTTCTAGATAATAATAAGATATCTGGAAAGATTCCGATTGAAATAGGAAATTTGATCAACTTGTTGACACTTGAAATGTGGCAAAACAAATTATCTGGTAATATTCCTTTTGAAATTGGAATGCTTCAAAAATTACAATATATGATATTAAGTACAAACAATTTCTTTGGGAACATTCCATCCTCTCTTGAAAATTTAACAGCCTTGACAAAATTGTATTTAGACGAGAATAATCTTCAAGGCAACATCCCTCTAAGTATAAGCAGCTGCCAAAATTTGTTTACTTTGAATCTTGCTAAAAACAATCTCAGTGGTTCAATATCCCCACAAGTTTTTGGCCTCTCATTCTCACCAACTTTTCTAAATTTGTCTTCCAACCAATTTACTGGTGTCTTTCCCATGGAAATAGGAAATTTTAAAAATCTAAATGGATTGGATATTTCCAAAAATATGTTTTTTGGAAACATTTCAGCAAGTCTGGGAAGCTGCATAATGCTAGAATATCTATACATGGGAAGCAATTTTTTCCAAGGGCTCATCCCTTCATATTTGGAATCATTAAGAGGTCTTCGATGTCTAGATCTTTCAAACAATAATTTGACTGGCCAAATTCCAAAATTTTTGGAGGCCTTTGTCTATTTGGAATATCTGAATCTGTCTTACAACTATTTTGAGGGAGAGGTGCCCACAGACGGAGTTTTCAAGAATACAAGTGCAACTTTCCTTGAGGGAAATGGTCAACTTTGTGGGGGAATACCTGAGTTTCAGCTTCCTAAATGCAAATACGAAGAATCCAACAAGAGGAGGTTGACCCTTACCTTGAAGCTAGTAATCTCTATATCTTCTGCTTTTTTTGGAATAACTTTGGTTCTATCTGTTCTACTTCTTTATTCTGGAAGAAAGAAAAGAAAAGATAACACCTCAAGAGACTCACAAAATTTGCTTTTGAGTCTATCTTACCAAAGTCTTCTAAATGCAACCGATAAATTCTCTCCCGCAAATTTAATTGGTGTGGGTAGCTTTGGATCTGTGTATAAAGGAATTCTTGATCAAGGTGGACAAGTAGATATGGTTGCTGTGAAGGTGCTCAACCTTTTGCATCATGGAGCTTCCAAAAGTTTTATAGCCGAGTGTGAGGCTCAACGAAACATTAGACATCGAAATCTTGTAAAGTTACTTACATCATGTTCTGGTATTGACTATCAAGGTCATGATTTTAAAGCTTTGGTATATGAGTTCATGGAAAATGGAAACCTAGACGAATGGTTGCATCCAAGGGATGAGGCTCTTGACAAAAAAAAGAATTTAAGTCTCCTTCAAAGATTGAATATTGCCATTGACGTTGCTAATGCATTGGATTATCTTCATCATCATTGCCAGACACCAATCATTCACTGCGACCTCAAGCCTAGCAATATTCTTCTTGATGATGAAATGATGGGACACGTAGGTGACTTTGGCTTGGCAAGATTGCTTTTTGATGCTACCCAAGATTTTTCTGTTGATCAATCAAGCTCCATCGGAATAAGAGGAACAATTGGTTATACTCCTCCAGGTGAATATCATTATCATTTTAAATAAAAAAGTATATCAATTGTATTTCCTTTTCCCTTTATCTTTCACTATATTTTAGACCCTAAAAGAACAATGTTAATAAGGATGTTTTGTAGTTAGAAGATTGAATGTTATATAACAAAAATTTCCATTTATCTTAATTTCTTTCTTTTTACATGCCACTGAAAAATCTTTTCTAAGACTTGTAGGTTAAAAATATCTTATCACAATTTTTTTTTCTTTTTTTTGGTACAAAATTATGCTCACATGTTACATATGTGTTCTGTTTAATTTCCAGAGTATGGTATGGGAAATGAGGTGTCAACATATGGTGATGTCTATAGTTATGGCATATTGTTGCTAGAGATGTTCACAAGTAAAAGGCCTATTGATAACATCTTCCAAGATGGGTTAAACCTTCATGACTTTGTTAAAGCTGCTTTGCCAAGACAAGTAATTGACATTACAGATCCTCTTCTTCTTTCTTGGAAAAGTGAAGAGGGAGAGGCAACAATGATCGACATTACTTGCAATGAGGGTCAAAATGGAAGTCCAATAATTCAAAATTGTTTGATTGTGATACTTGGAATTGGTGTTTCTTGTTCCGTCGAACTTCCAAGTGAAAGGATGAACATAGGTGCTGTTATAACTGGGCTACGTTCAATTCAACAAAAACTTCTTGAACTAATGTACATAGACAAAGGCTTCAAGGCACAGGTAAATTTTCTTTGTCTTGGGGTAAGAATGGGTCATTTATATAGTGATTAGAAAGGGACACTTGGTAGTTTTCCACACCAAGTGATCTAATCTGATAAGGCCACCCCAAATGTTTTAAGATTTATGTTAGTATTTTTTTTATTCGAGCAAATCTGAAAATTAAAAATGGTGCTACTTGAAATTTGATAATCTCATTATGCTATACATAAATTGGGAATAAGTCCAATTACTCTTGTTTAATACATATACACGTAATATGACACTGAAATCTATTTTCTATTTGGTGATTTATCTTATTGTAGTGGTTCACAAGAAACTGGCTTATATCTTATTACTCTCGATTTTCAGAGGTCTCTCTCGATGACATAAGATTATTGTCAATTGTACTGAATTAGTTTAGTTTATTTATTCTAAATTCTAAATAAAATTTAAGTAAATTAATGGTTATCAATTTCAAAAATACCGAATGATTTGGGATTTGCCAATTTCACGAATGGGCATTCTTGCATCATGATTTTCTTACTAATAACGCATAATTGAATGTTTAAGTTACAAATTAAGTAATTGATAGTGAATATCTTTAGAATCCCTTTTACTTAGGGAAAATGTCATTCAACATACCATCGATTTATTTATTTATTTATTTATTTGAAATTCAAAGCTTATTGTTCTAATATATTGAATTATCTTCCTTTTCCACAGGTGGACAACGATGATGACTATTATGAAGGTGGTCATCATGATTTTCCAAGTTTATGAAACATAGCATTGGAGCAAATAAATAATCTTGAAGCTTCCATTTAGAGTTTCTTATGGAAGTCATATATATATATATATATATATATATTTATGTATCAAGTATATCAATTTTCTTCACATAAAAAAAAAGTATGTAAATTTTCTTCTTTAATTAACTTGTATTTTAATGTACCATTGAATAATATTTTAATTTCTTTGTGTTAAAATCTTTTTCCCTCTCCCTTGTGTGTGTGTGTTTCTAAAAAAAAAAGACCCTATAGAATTTACATGCTCAAGAAAATTTAGACTTGATATGTATATAGTATTAATGTATGCAACAATGCATTATGTCTTTATTCATTCTCAAAACTAATAATAACTTCCTTCTCAAAAAAAAAAAAAAAAAAACTAATAATAACTTATCAATTATGATATCACCATAATATTTTACTACCGTGACTTTACACATTCTCCAATATAAATGTAATTTATAATATAAAACATATGTAATACAAATAGCTTGAGTAGAGACATCATTTATTTATTTTTGCTTTATACTCACTTGCAATCTAAATGTATATATTTTTATAAACAGCTTTACACATTCTTCAATCTAAATGTAATTTATTTATTTATTTATTTCATATCCATATGCCAATGTAGTACTCAATGCTAGGTTGAAAGGTCTAATTCCACTCTTATTTAGAGAACCGTATATCATTTTCATCATCTTCAAGAGATAGAGATAATAAAACTCTTAACAAAGACATTTTTTCCCCATTTCTTTTTCTTTTTGGATAAAATATTACATGCAAGTGGTTTTCTTGATATGCTTTTTTGTGTTGTACCAACTTTCTTTACATAGTACCAAATTCAACTTGAATAAAACCTTCAACATGCACAGAATCATAGTTGCATGCATACTAATTTAGTTAAAAAAATTACTGTGTTAACAAATTTGATTGATGTTACTTCAATAACAAACCACTTCCATCGCATTGGAATACATTACTTATCACAGACTATTGCTTTACATCAGTTTATTATTACAATTGTTATTAATGTTTTGAGTTATGTTAACTAATTAGGGAATGAAATTCGGTCCACTTAGGTCTATTTGGTTCATTTAGGTCAAATTCGGCCTATTTTGGAGCACTTACTTAAGAATGAGAAAAGAAAAGTTTGGGTTGAGAGCAACATCAATTATTTAAGTAATATCAATTGTAATTATATGATTTTTTTATTATCATAATAATTGTTGATGCCCATTTTTGCAAAACTGTACCCAAAGGCCCATGAGGAAGAAAACCCAATGAAAAGCAAGGCCCAAAGACCCACCAAGAAGACCGAAGAGCAAGAAAGGTTCAAAGAAATAAGTAGAAGTGAAAACAATCTATAGCAAAACGCAAATCTGCAGTAGAATACAGATCTGCGCAGAATACAGTTCCCTGGCAGAATGGCTTCGGCAGATGAAGATAAATTGGGCCCAAGACCCTTTTCAAATCCTTTTGTATACAAATCTATAGCAAAACGCAAATCTGCCGCAGAATACAGATCTGCCACATAATACAGTTCCCTGGTAGAATGGCTTTGGCAGATAAAGACAAATTGGGCCCAAGACCTTTTTGATCCAGTCAACATTATCTGGCCCACAAAGGCCCAAATTCTTTTATATAAAAGGATAGGCATAAAAACTGATATGAAGAAGCAAGATGAAAAGAAACAAGGAATGGCAGGAAGTGTCAGCAGCAGGAATCACGTGAAGGAAAGAAAAGCCAAATCAAAGGAAAATGACAAACGTAGCAGGAAACGCATGAAGAAATAAGACAAAACACGCAGCAGACCAAAACAAAGTTAATCTGCTATAGCAGAAACGGCGTGAGAGACAAACACAGAAGATAGTGGGGCAAGCACAGAAGATAGTGGGGCAAGCACAGAAGGGCCGGGGTACCACCAACCTGTACCCAGCCAATACAAGGGAGGTAGGCCCACGGTCAAAGGGATTCAGAGGGCGTGGTTTGGTGGTGAGGGGAAAAGAGGGTCTATATTTGGTTTCCTGCCATGACTTCTTTTGGGGAATATATCTTTCTGGGATAATATCTTATCCAAAAGAAGTAATAAATGGTTGAGACCATCTGATGCATGCCATAGAGCTAGGTAGTGAGGTAGCCCAATCCTTATTTAGTCACCTAGAGGTAGAGGTATACAGGAAGAACAAACAAAAGGGAATTTTGTCGTGAAATGAGTAGCGTTGCAGCAAACATGTACTGAGCAATGGCAGGGGCAACCAATGGGTGAGTGGGTAATCTTGAAAGGATGCCCACAACAAACCAAAAACAGTTGGTGAAGCCCTAGGGGTAAAAGGGAGAAATCCCATTGAATCAGTTTGCTATAAAAAGAAGGTAACCACGGCAAAAAAGAAGGACCGGATGGAAGAGGAAAAAACAGGGGAAGAGAAAAAAAACACTAAAAGAGGGAGACCAATGGAGGGAAGCATTTAAGGGAGAAAACCCATGGTAAGAGAGTAGTAAGTACCCAGAGAGAGGTACCCAGGAAAAGGAAATACCAAAAAAGGGGAACAACCCACGACAGGAGAGTAATAAGAAACTAAGAGTAAAGAAAGAATGGAGAGAAAGAAAGAAAGTGGTAAAACAAAGAGAGAAAATACGGCAGGAACAATAGACCATCTTTTCCCTCCCTCTTAGCAAACCCTCTCTTTGATGTCTCCAAAAGTAATAGCTAGTAGCCATTTAGGCCTATTCTCCAAAATGCACAATTTTGGTGGCAAAAGCCTATGACAAGGTTGTTCAAGTTGGGGTTTGGGTTCTTTCTTGGTTTACTTATCCTATGGGAAGATTCAATACTTGATTTTGATTGCAAATATATTTGATTTCTCTCATTATAAATTATATCTGTTGTATTTAGTCATTCTGCCGTAACACGTTTTTATCACGTCTGCTGCATCAGTTGTCCTGCTGTGGTATCTTTACTTTTTGTACTAGTTATTTTACTGTAGCACTTTTTCATTATATGTACCGTGTTAGCTATTATACTAGCTAAACCTTTTCTGCGGAAGCTTTCTTCTTTATTTGTTATTACGTGTTTCACTGTTGACACAAACTAACCATTATCCTGCCATAAGTATATATATACATATATCTTGTTTCTCATGTTCTGCAAAATATATTTTATATATGTATATGTGAATATGTATAAGTATATATACTCATATATGTATGTATATATTTGAGAATATGCTAACCCATTTAAACTAACATTTGTTTGATGGGTATTTTTTTTGGGCTTTAGATTTGTTTATGTGCAGGAAGTAGAAAAGTATTTCTGCAGTAAAAACGAAGAGAAGTCAAAACGAAGAGTAGTCATTCACTTTGCAAAAGGTTTTACTGCACGGCAGAAGGCTTTAAAGCACAGCAGACAACTTTAATGCACAGTAGACAGCTTTATTGCACAGCAGAAGGCTTTATGGCAGAAAACTTTAATGCACAGCAGACAACTTCAATGCATAGCAAGAAGCTTTGTTGCACATCAAGAAGCTTTATTGCACAGTAGGAAGCTTTATCGCAAAGCAGAAAGTTTTGCTACATAGCAAAAAAGTCAGTCCTGCGGCAGAAACTGGAGAAAAGTTCCTTTTGCGGCAAAAACTGGAAAAAAAGTTCTTTTTGCAGCAGAAACTGGAAAAAAGTTCCTTTTGCGGCAGAAACTGGGGAAAAGTTACTTCTGCGGCAAAAAAAGATGATAAGCACCACGTTCTGCCCGCCATAAGCGTGCTCGTGGCAGACGAGACATAGTTTGCGCACAAGCTGGACCAAATTGAGTTGCAATTGGACCGGTCTCAACTCCCTTACTCAGAATACTCGGGCCCAACACCGCAGGAGGTAGCCCAGCCCACTTTAACCACAAAAAGGCCCACCACAATAATCTCCTTAAAAGAATGAGAAATTTGAATAATAAATTAAAAACTTAAAATTTAGTTGTACCACAAGAAATTAGGAAAAATATAACGCATGAAATTTTTTTTTCAAAAAATATGGATCACTTCCAAAAAGAATAATATCAATCAAAAGCACTGAAAGTGAAAAAAATTATATATTTGTAAAATAGAGAGATATAAATTACTTTTAGAAATTGTTTAATTTTTAGGGAGATCAATAGATTTTCTACAATAAAATTTAGAGAATAAATTATATATTTCCACACATTGCGTAAGTCATTCATGTGTAAGTTAGTGACTAGTGTATTATAATAACTAACTTTTTCTTAGTATTACTTTTTGAGAATAACTTGCAAGTGTGAAGCACCATGTCACACAGGGACGAAGTTAGGACTCCGAATTAAGGGGGGCTGAAGAATAAAAAAAATTATTATGAAACTCCAATTAGTATTAATAAATCAAGGCAATCAATTCTATACCAGTTAATACCCGTATACCGTTTTGAAATTACCATTACTTTAATATATATATATATATATTGCACATTATATAATATCAATATATTAACCTAATATATAGTAATATAAAAATATATTATATTTGAACTAGAATTATATTATCTTTAGTTTTCCGTTTACCACCCACTTAGAGCAACCACATCAGCTCATTTATAATATTCTAAAATAGAAAAAAGTACCAATTTCACACATTCTTACCCAAAAAACACCCACATCAGTCTTCGTAAAAATGTGCAAATATATACCATGGCTGTGTAAATGAACAGTAATCGTGCATATATGCACGGTTACTGTTCATCATGTAAATGACTTTTTTATTCCTTTTTTCTCTCTCCTCTCTCTACCTCTGACTCACCTCACTCTCTTTTTCTCATTTCCTTTCTCACCTCACTCTCACCGATCAACTCTCTCTCAAAGCTGATCAGCCTCTCCGATCCAACAATCCGATTAGCCTCTCCAATCAAATACAGCGGTGATTCCGACGGATCATGAAAACGACGGACCATGATTCCGATCAGCCTCTCTCATCTTCGATCACATGAAAACGACTGGCTTTCTAGGTACACCATGATCCAGCGTTCCAAGTCCTTGACTTAATGAACATCAGTGATTCCAACGGGTTTGTTCTATTTGATTGTTGATGGTGGTTGGTGGCTGGGTGTGGGTGATTTTGGGTTTGTGTTGGGTCTGTAGCTTGATGGAGAAGACGGCGGCTGGCTGGGTGTGGGTGTGGCTCGACGGATTTTGTTGAAGGGTGGTTGGCTGTGTGTGGGTGTGGCTTGACAGAGAAGACAAGTTTGTGAGTTTGTTCCAGAGGAAACGAAATAATAAAAAATATAAAAAGAATGAATATTTTATTGAATAAATGTGTAGAATAAATAAACTGATGTGGGTCTTTTGTAAAAGTGGATGTGTAAAATAGAAAAAAATATGTTTTTTCTTGCAAAATAGACAGAAAATTTGCACGAATTGATGTGGTTGCTCTTACAAGCCATGCTTTTTTGTTTTTGTTTTCATTTGATTTATTCTCATCCATTGTAAACCCTCTCTCTCTCTCTCTCTCTCTCTCTCTCTCTCTCTCTCTCTCTCTCTCTCTCTCTCTCTCTCTCTCTCTCTCTCTCTCTCTCTCTCTCTCTCTCTCTCTCAAGTGTCCTTCAAAACATCAATTATGCACGTATATGCATGCTCAACATGCTATTGTGTTGTGTTGTAATGACTCTACCTCTTTGCCTTTTATTTTAGTTCAGTGTCTCTCACTCTCTCTGAGTAAAGGATTTTTATTTTATTTTTTCCTTTGGGAATTTGATGGAAGGATCGAAACTTTAAATTTGTAGATTAGTTTTGTTTCAAAAATTTTAAAGGGTTAGGCTTTTATTTTTATTTTTATTTTGGTAAAATTGGTAGATTGGGCTTAATTTTTTTGGAGCTTGCTATTTTTAAGGGAGCCTACATGTAATTTTGTTGAAAAAAAATGCTAAATTAGTACACACATATATATATATACTATTTTTTTTCCAAATTCTAGTGGGCGCCCCCCCCCCCCCCCCCCCCCCCCCCCCCCCAAAGCCAAAACATGGCTCCATCCCTAATGTCACAGTATTCTAAGAGTATATAATAATTTTCTGAGTGGCAATATGACAGGACAATATATTAGCTCATCATGTACAATTTCTCCTACTTCTTGACTCTGTCAAATAAGCCAAATTTTACCATTAGAAAAAAAAGTTGCGGCATTGAAGAAGTCATGAATTTGTGACTTTTACTTTTCCACCTTTTTATTTTTTAATATTTTTATATAGTGAAAATGAAAGTCATCTCAGTTGAATGACTTTTTCAAAAGAGGATCCAAACACTCAATTTAAGATGTAAAATAAATTTTTTTATAGAAAAAAAAAGGAAATAAGTTACTTAAATGTAGAGGATGCAAGGGGGCCTTAAATTGAGGGGACATTAGACTCCTTAGGCTTAGACTATTGAGCCAAAACCAAAAATAACTAGTAAACCCCACAGATAAAACCGAATAACATAATAAAACTAAAAAAAGACCCAAGGATCAGGACATCTTCGCGGCAACTGATTAAAGCCAAGAAACATAATAAATAAGACTCGTGCAAAGCCAAGAAACATAATAACTAAAGCAAGCTTATGGTAACGGCACGCTTAACCACAAAGTGCAAAGCGCCAGAAGCTTAGTGCTTTTGTCTCTAAAGCAACACACATTTGAATAAGTGCTCCTTTTGGAGCTTTTCCAATAAGCTCAGAGTGTTTTTGGAGCTTATTTAGTATTTATTTTATCTTAAAAGAAAAAAAAAAACCAAATGTGATATGTAGTTGGCAGATCTTAATGTTGTTGATATGCATTATAAAAAAAGACAATTTTACAAGTTCCAGAAGTAAAAATCCATTTGGGAGCACATTCCACATACCGCTCAAACTCACCAAAGTAGACTCCAGCAAGAATGAGGTCACAAGATAACACCAATGATAGGCCAATAATGTATTGACCCATTGTAATGAATTAACCAATTAATTAGCCAAGTTAATTAATTAGTTCAATTAGCATGCAATACGCATGGTAGTACAAACAAATCACTAAGTTAATATGTAGTGGAAAATAAAGTTGATATGGTGATTTGTTTACGAATGGGGAAAACCTCCAAGGCAAAAACCCTACTGGGTGATTTTAAGGTCACCACTCCCGAAAATCCATTATTATCACAACAAGCGGTTACAAATAAATAAATCCCAGGACCGTATACCAACCTACAGTTGAGCTCTTACTCCAATACCCAATTGGACTTGTTCTGTAGTGACAATCTCTCATTTTAATGCATGGCTCTCAGTACGTGACTAACCAATTGATGCATGGATCTAAGTACGTGACTAACCACCAACTTGAGAAGGATTTTGGCTGCAAAGTTCTTCAGTTTGTCAACATGATTAAGATTACAAAACTCCTTGGTTACAAAACCCTACGACGTACAAACACAACAGTTTCTTGAAGAGAAAGATGAATTAGGGAAAATTATCTTTGGTCACAATATGCTTGTGAAAAACCTTTGCATCAAGTTGCACTCACTTGCATCATCTGTGACGGCCCTTAAAATAATCCTTATATGTATTTAGGATTGTAAGAAAAGAAAGCCTAAACGTGTATACATGGATTGGAGTGAAATCAGATCTGAAAATCTGATTTTCTTAAATCTCGATAGATAGGGTATCTATTGAGCAGCTGTTGAGCATCGACAAAAGCTGACTTTTAAACCTCCATAGATGCTATCTGTTAAGCTTTAAAATCCAGCACTTCTTCACTTGATTCTTGGACAGATTTGCATGGCTTTAACACTTGGACTTGAAACCTTGTTCCTTGAAGTATTAAACACATTCTAGATCTACCCAATTACAAGTAAAGTGCGTTTTGTCAAAAGATTAGCCAATTCTACATTGACATATGTTCCTAACATGATTTACATATGTCCTAACAACCGAGATGTGTTATCGAAGAGGAAATCGAAGAAAACAAAGAAAAACCTCTCCGTCGCCCTCCAAACGATAATCAATCCATTAGAAAATAAAGTTGGAGTACATGAATAATAAAAGACCCTCCAAGCTTAGTCTACCCAATGTACTTGAGCCCTCCAAGCTCCTGCTACCAACTGGCTTCTCGGAACCTTGTCTTCTCTAGCTTTCCCTGATCCTGCAATTTAGTCCGATTGCATCCACCAATGAATGACTCATTCCAATACTTCCCAGCAACACCAAATCTCACTTGACACTCAGATTGGGTGTGGTAAGTGTTCGGGCTATCAATCTCTCAAGGATTTAGAGATGGAGAGGTAGGAATAGAGGAAAACCACAAGAAAATGTGTAGATGATTGTGGGTATAACAATCTCTAACTCTCAAGTGTATTTTCTAGGGTTTTCTCTTTAAAAAGCACTCTTTACAATATGTGGGTAATGATGGTATATATAGTGTGAGTAAAGACTTGGTAAAACAAAACATGACATTTTGCTAAATAGAATGTTTCGCGAGTATTTCACGGGAAGACTTTACCCACAAAACACTCACGAAATCCTCCAGGTTGGCATGACTCTTTGCCTTCTAGTCATGTGCTCTACACGTGGCTATTTCACGGGTAAGCTTCTTGCAAGGCACTCGCAAAATCCATTTGTTCATCCTTTTAAGCTTGAGTCTTCACACTCTCTCATACTCGTCCCTTACAATTAAAAACCCACATAAATACAAGGAAATATGATTGAAGAAATTACAATCAAATTTGACATGGACAACAAAAAATAGTTGTAAATTACAACTTTACCATTATTGTTTTGTAGGTCACAGACACACTTACTCTCGGCTCAATCTGGACAATCATATTACTAACAATCCCGTGCATCATCAATATGCCCCCAGTAAGGAAAATGCATTGCGGAAGTAGGTGATTGATAAGAAGTATGGAATCTCATGGAGGGAGTCTGTATAAAATAGCTTTGATGTGGGGAATGGGATAAGAATTCGTCATTGGGATAGCTTCACTAAATTTGTTTGATGTGGGGAATGGGACAAGAAATCGTTTTTGGCATGATATATGGAGTAGTGATACGAGCGTGGCATGATATTCAAGTAAAAGTATCCTGCGCTTTGCCTAATTGTTGGGGATGGCAGTTGGGTTGATTCTCAATTATATCGAAATCGGTGCCCTCATGGGAATGTTATATTCTTCAAAGAAATTAATGATTGGGAGCTATAATCTATTGAGCATCTTCTTCATGGTTTATATGCTATCACATGTTCTGATTATCACATTGCTGATGTATGTACACTATGTGGAAGCATCCTCGCAACGACATCTATCCAGCAACAAAAGCAGATACAAAAGCCGAAGAAGTTTGGGGGGCTACCCCCGGCTAGACCGCCCAAAAAAGTCATTTGCCATGCTTGCCCAAAAAGGTCATCTTTTTATTCTATATGCATACCTTTTTACTTGTCTATTATGAATCTCATTCCTTTTTCTTCAAAAAATCTATTCATATTATTAGGTTCTAAATATTTAGACATAAATGTTTAGGAACTAAATTTGTTGTATGTTGACAATCTGAGTACAAAAATGTGTCTAGAATAAGATTTTAGTGCCTTTAAAATTTTTTAGACATGCATTGTTCAAGTTGATACAAGTCAAGATTCAAGAACATACAAGCTGCAGAAAGAAGAATTAGAAATCTGTCAAACTTGACCGATCGAAGAGAAGCCTCGACGGGTCAAACTGTGATCTACACAATTTTAAATAAAGCCCAACAACCCGCAAAAACATTTAAGGTTTGAGTCCAATACTCCTAAGTATAAAAAGAAAATCTTAATACACGTTTTTCAAGTCTTGGGAGTTAATCCTGTGAGATCTGCGAGATTTTGTACTTTCTAACTTTATCAAGCACCTATCGGAGATCAAATCCATATTGCTAGTATCAGTGGAGTAAAGTTGCAACCAAGCCTTCAGCTATCAAGCGTATTGAAGTCCAAGGCATGAACAGGTGGTTCATGTGATAACAAATCCAGATCAAGGAAGTCTGTGAAGTTCAGAGCCCAATTTGGTAATTGTGTTAGATTTATTACGTATTGGTATTCTTGATTGTAAATCTCAACTTGATATAGTGGATTGTTTTTTGAGATAATTCCCTCCCAAGTTTTTTACCTTAAAACGAGTTGTTTCATTAGTTTTCCTAGATCATCACATCTTGTGTTATTTACTTTTCCATTGTATTTGTTATATGTGATGAATGTTTAACCTAGATCTGAATAATTAACCTAAGTAACAACTTGACTAATAAATTAGGTTAAACTTATTGTATTTTCCAGGGGTCTAAAACCTAACACACATAATTTAGCCATAACTATTTATTGGGTGCATACATTGTAACAAAAATTTAGTATCACTTATTTTTCACAATGAGCCCAAAATGCAAAAAACACACACTGCCTAAAAAGATTAGACAATTTCACCATTTTTAATGCAGTTATACAAAGTTAATTGGGAAGATACTGTAAATTATAATGCCACTTTGTGATGAGCAATTGGGAAAAAAAAAAAAAAATTGACGAAAACCCTGATGAAATGAAAGCATCACCTCAGCTAGCTGACCATAACTTCGTAAAGAGAGTATCATTAACAAAAGAAGAACGAACAAAAGCTCTCCAAAAATTCTTTCAGTAAATGCCGTCGAATTTGATCTTGAAAGATCCAATTGATACACGACAAGAGAGTTTCTAAAGTTATGTTTAGTAACAGATTTTGTTTTTTATTGTTTTGGGAAATATAAAGGAAAAACAAAGTTCTTGTATTTTTGAAATAAAAAATATGTTTGGTTAGTTGAAATTAAAGAAATAGTTTTTTGAAAAAAAAAAAAAAAAGAACAATACTAAAAATGTTGTTACTAGGATTTGAATTTTAATGCTAACTCATTAAATGAGACAAATTCATTAAATTAAATGCGTATTTTTGTTGACTTTTGAAAATTAGAAACTGAAAACAGTTTTTTGCATGTTTTCAGTTTCCTTCACAAATTAAGTTTTAAGAACAGTTTTTGTTTTCTGTTTATTTTGGATTGCCAAATAAGTTTTTTAGTCTCAACAATAGAAAATTATTCTTGAAAACAGAAAAAAGAAGAAAAATAGTTACCAAACATACCCTAAACGTTTCACGTTGGTCTCTAGAAAACAATAAAACATAATATATATTGATAAAGCCGGCAGTGATTAGCTAAAGAGCAGTATTCTCTCACTCATGGACAGATCACCGCTCATAGTTGACCTTTTAGCAATTATGAAAGTTATTGTGAAAAAAGTTGAATCAATAGCATTATTGACAATTATTTGAGTTTGGCCGGCGCCATATCACTCGAAGATCCCACAATGTCCTTTACATGGTATAAAAATGTGCTTAATTTCATTTGAATGCAATGCATGAAAATCAAACCCTTTGTTCTGATTTCCATGGGGATTTCCCACTTGAATCCAGCTCCAACATCCTCCTTTTTTTGCATGCATGCTTTTATTCTGGTGTGCCTTGTTAGTAACCTCTGAAGTTGGCACCAATAATGAAATTGATCGACCGGTTGGCATTGCTTGACTTCAAAGCCAAGGTACGTGAAGACCCTTTTGAAATTGTGAGCTATTAGAATGACAGCCACCATTTTTGTCAATGGCAAGGGGTTATCTGTGATCAACCACATCAGACTCAGAGGGTTACCACTTTGGACCTACGATCTCTCAAACTGGTAGCTAGGTTCCCTATCACCACACATTGGAAATTTAAGTTTTTTGCAGAAGCTAATCCTCCAAGACAATAGTTTTTATAATAAAATCCCTCCTGCTATCGGTCGTTTGGGCAGATTACAAGTCTTACGATTAAGAAATAACATGATTAGTGGCAAAATTCCTAGCAATATATCAGGTTGTGCCAAGCTCATAATGTTTTTTGGCTGATTATAACCTTCTTGCTGGGGGTTATAATCAGCCAAAAACATAATGAGAAGAAACATGTTTGAAGTTTGAAGGGGCCATTCCATTATCTTTTGATTCATTAGGAGGTATTGATATTTTGGATCTTTCTAACAATAGTTTGTCTGGAGAAATTCCAAAATTTTTGGAGGACTTTGACTTGCAATTACTGAATCTTTCTTACAACCATTTTGAGAGTGAAGTATCAATAGAGGGTGTTTTCAGTAGCACAAGTGCAACTTTCATTGAGGGAAATGGTAAGCTTTGTAGGGCTGTGCCTGAGTTTCAGGCTTTCAGCTACCTCAAAGCAAATCCAAAATATCCAAGAAGAAGAATTTGACCCTTACCATGAAGTTAATCATCTCAATACTTTTTGGATTTCTTGCAGTAACTTTGGTTCTATTGCTTCTACTTTTTTCTTATTTAAGAAAGAAAAAGAAAGGGAATACCCCAAGTGATTCATTAAATTTTCTTTTGAATGTATTTTACCAAGGTCTCCTAGATGCTACCAATGGATTCTCTTCTACTAATTTAATTGGTGTGGGCAGCTTTGGGTCGGTGTATAAAGGAATTTTCGATCATGATAGACAAACGGTTGCTATCAAGGTGCTTAACCATTTGAGATATGGAGCTTCCAAAAGTTTCAAAGCTGAGTGTAAGGCTCTAAGAAACATTAGACATCGGAATCTAGTGAAAATGCTCACAACATGTTTAAGTATTGACTATGAAGGTCATGATTTTAAAGCTTTGGTGTATGAGTTCTTGGAAAATGGAAACCTAGAAGAGTGGTTGCATCCAACTCCCAGAATACATGAGGCTCTTAAGGAACCAGAGAGTTTGAGTCTTCTCCAAAGATTGAATATTGCCATTGATGTTGCTAGTGCATTGGATTATCTTCATCATCATTGCCAAGTACCAATTGTTCATTGTGACCTCAAGCCTAGCAATGTCCATCTTGATTATGAAATAATTGGACATGTAGGTGATTTTGGCTGGACAAGATTCCTTTTTGATGCTACCCAAGAATGTTCTACTAATTCATGTAGTACCTATCCCATGTTTAATAAGCTCCATATCTTATGTAGACAAAAAATAAATAAATAAATAAAAAAAAATCAAAAATTTAAACAAGCAAAAAAAAAAGAAGAAAAAAGGATAGGTACTACATAAGAATTATTAGGCTTATGCCTACATGAGCTAAAATTTAATAAGCTCATTCTGTATAATATGAATGGGAATAAGCCTAATAATTCTTATGTAGTACCTATCCATGTTTTTTTTTTTTGTCTTAATAGCTTGTTCAAAATAAAATTTTTGCTTGTTTATAAATTATATATATATATATATATATCTCCAAGGCTTATCTTTTTTAATACATTGAAGTTTATCTTCCTTCACCACAGGCGCACAAGGTTGATGACTTATTATGGAGGTTGCTATCATGCATGGTTTATTATATAATATATATAGCACTCAAGCAAAAAGGAAAAGCTAGATCGCTTGTTGTTTAATTCAGCAGTCATGTATTTTTCTTTTTCTCCTATATCAAGTAAGTAAAGAATAAAGTTAGTTTTTTTTAAAAAAAATAAGTTGGTGTAAAACTTAACCTTTAATTAGGTGTGTGTTGTAAGTCCTCTTCATAAAATAAATAAATAAATAATATATTATATATTACCCAAAAACTGTAATTTTAACAGTAAAAAAATAGTTACAGAAAGATTAGAAATAAGACGAAGTCAAATTTAATGTGGTACGTACATCCTTCATGACAAGAGAAATTCGACCTAACCTTTGGACTCTTTGCCGTGAGTCAAAATTCTGAAGAAAACAATCTGAATATGAAAAGTTATCACAAAATTGCACCCCAAATATATAGTTTTTAATAGCTGAAAAATAAAATGACGATCGTTCGATTGGTAAGTGTAAGACGAAGTCATATTGATGACATGATGTTAAAAATTAAAAGTACCCACTACCCACAGGTACTTTCCAAGAGAACTCCAACTTATTTTTTTTGGACTTTTTTCCTTGACTCAAAACTTTCTAAGAGAAAACAACCAGAAAAGGCTGAATATTTCTTATAAAACCTCCTATATTTATACATTTATTTTAAAAATAATATCACAACACATATATTTTTTTAAATGGTAATATAAATAATTTTATATTATATATGAGAAATTGCCAACTAACATCCTAGCAAATATTTAGACCCCAAATACCAATTATATGGCTTAATCACTTTTACCCTAAACTAACAATTTATGCTCAATATAAGTGATTAGCCAATTTTATATAGCATGCATAATCATATATCAACTAAAGCATATAAAGCAATAAACTTTTTTTAAGATTTTGTTGTAAAAAAAAAATCAAAGTTAACTACCTAGGTGAAACACATTTTTTTCTTAGTAGTTCTAGTTTCCCAATTTTCTTAGCTCTGTCACTACTCAAAAATGGAAATGAAGAATGAAGATCTACATGACTTCAAACATAAATAGTTTCATAAGTTTGAGACTTTAATTATGTAAACTTAAGATATGAAACATATCAAACCTAGTATCTTATGGAATTTTTTCTAATTTTTTTCAGCAATTATTGTGGACAGGATATGTTCTTATAATTAGTACATTATATAAAATATATATTTTTCCTACTATTTTTTTTTTTTTTTCTTTTGAAAGGTTTCCAATTATAACTTATTACCTACTTTGACAAGGTCTGCATCTATAACCCGCAAGTCCCTATTGTCTTTTGGATTCAGTCCGATTCACATCACTAAACTAAGGTTGCGTCATTGTTCTTTACTTGGTATAAATGTCCATGCTTATCCTTGAGGTATCAAAGAACCAAAATGAATTGTGCTTTCAATACTGAGCCATAAGCAGTGAAATCAAACCAACACCCACACGTACCAAGCGTCACTCTGCATGGGGTTTTCCCAGTTGAGTTCAGTTCAACCATCCTCATGCACCTCATCTTTTTGTATACGTGCCTTTGTTTATTTCTGCTGGTTTGGCTTGTTAATCTCCTTTGTGGTTTGCGGGAATAATGAGACTGACAGGTTGGCGTTGCTTGAGTTCAAAGCCAAGATCGCTGATGTTGGTTTTAGATCCCTTAACACAATATGTTTAACCTAATATTAAGCCAAGTTGATTAACAAGATTGTTAATTAGATCTAGGTTAAACCAATATGTGTAAAACAAATATAATGTAAAAAATAAAGAATACATAGATCTGATGATCCAGGAAAACCAAACCGGTAAAAAACTTGGGAGGATTTAATCTAGCTATCCTTAAGATAAAAACAGATCCACTATAAAAGAATTGAAGTTTGTATAGTAAGACTTAGGCCACTAACATCCTATTGCTACCTCGTGTAGAAAACTTACTATCACGATCACGTGACAGCTCCGAGTCCACGAACTACTTCTTTCCTTGATTTGTAGCAACCACAAGTTCTCCTACTTGTGACTTTGAGACTCCACTCAAAGGTTTTAGATCTTCTTAAAAGTTCTTTATGCAGCAACTAAAACAACTATCAAGTTCTTGACGTGAATCTTGATCTTGATAGCTCTATGTGTGTGTATGAAGATAAACACCTTTGAAATCTCACAAAAGATTCAACACACAACTCAACAAAGACTTTTAAAACGTAGTTGAAGTTTTTCCTTTTATACTTGGAGTGAAATACTTAACCCTATACGTCATATGGGCTTGGGCTGGTTCAAAAATTCTATAGAAAATTACTGATACATGATTCTCGATTGATCGAGTCTAATTTTTGATCGATCGAGCCTTGTAGAAATTCAATAGTAATTTCTTGCAATTACTCGATTCCAACTTTACATTAAACCAAACTTTGAGCAAGTCTAACCTAGACTATATGTTTTGATAATAGTTTGCCAACAAATACAAAGTGAAATTCTAATACATTAGTTCCTAAATTCTTAGAACCTAATAACAACATCCACTTTTGTCAATAGCAAGGGGTCACTTGTGGTCGTCGACATCAGAGGGTCACAACATTGGACCTGCAATCTCTAAATCTGGTAGGCTCTATATCACCACATATTGGAAATTTAAGTTTTTTGAGAAATTTAAACCTCCAAAATAACAGCTTTTATAATGAAATCCCTCCAGAAATTGGCCGCTTGTTTAGATTGCAAGGCTTAACATTGTTTAACAACACAATAAGTGGCAAAATTCCTAGCAATATATCTGGTTGCTCCAACCTCTTTTCGCTTAGTGTCGATTCTAACCAGCTGGGAGGAGAAATTCTTATGACGCTTGCCTCCATGACAAAGCTCCAAAATATTGCTCTTCACTTAAATAATCCAACTGGAAACATTCCACATTTTTTCTGGAAACTTTTCGTTTCTAGTTTGGTTATCTGTAGCTGAGAATAACTTGGAAGGGACCATCCCTCATTCTTTTGGCTACCTGACCAAGCTTACAAAACTACTTGTGGCTCAAAATATGTTGTTTGGTACAATTCCTCCCTCAATCTTCAGTCTGTCTTCATTAAGACAATTTGATGTAGGATTCAGGGGCGGCACTATTCTATATTCAGGGGTTCAAATGAACCCCTTGACTTCCAAAAAAAAAAATTATATATATAAAATATTTATTTATTTTTGTTAGTTTAATACTTTAATTTATTTTTAAAAATATTTTTGCACACCCTGACTTAAATTTTGCACACTCTTTTTACAAGTATTTCTAACTCTAAGAGTAAAGAGTCAGTGTTTGTAAATTGTAAGTATCACTATTTTTTATAAATTTATATCATGTGTGTGAGTGTGTCTAATATTGATAGTGTGTATTACTTTTGTTATAATACTATTTGTGTGAATTATGATGTGTGTGGACATTTGTGTGTACAATATAAATATAACATAAATTTATATAATTTAATAATTAGGAAATAGAGATGATTTGTTACATGTGTGTGTATTGTTATTATGATTTGTTACATGTGTGTGTATTGTTATTATGTTATAATAACTTTTTTATAAAGTTAGTAAAATTTAAGAAAAAAAATTGTAAAGTTAGTGATTATTCAAGCATTTGTTTGGTTAAGTAGATGCAAAGTGTATTAGTTTATATATGAATGAGTGTGGTTGTGTGTCTCAATAATTAATACAAAGCTAATGAGTTTATTTTAGTCATTTAGTTTAAAATATTTTATAAAAACAATAACAAATAGATAATAACAACTGCATAAAAATAAAAACGTTAGATAGACTTAACAAAATAAAATAGTCATAGCCTCATAGTCATAGCTACCCACATTGGGCATAGATACTTATAAGGAACTATCATATAACAATTTAAATTTTGAAAACTTGTAGAAGAAAATTATAAAACTTCATGTATTAATTTTATTTTGTCGATAATTCGATATATTCAAGTTTTTTTTATTAAAATTTTTTAATGACTCCCTTAAACAAAATTCCTGGAGCTGCCACTGGTAGGATTTAACCAAATTCATGGGTATCTTCCATCAGACATAGGTATCAGCCAAATATCAAAGTATTAAGCATTGCCAATGGCCAATTTACTGGATCTATCCCTGTTTCAATATCTAATGCCTCAAATCTAGAGACACTTCAATTCAATGGAAAAGTTCCTTCTTTGGAGAAGCTAAATAGAATTTCAAAGTTGTTTATTCAATTAAACAATCTTGGAAATGGAGAAGAAAATGACTTGAATTTTCTCTGTTCTTTGATAAATGATGCCTATTTGACTAATTTGTATATAAATTCCAATAACTTTGGGGGAGAGTTGCCCAAGTGCATTGGCAATCTATCAACTACTCTTACCATGTTGGTTCTAGATAATAATAAAATAACTAGAGAGATTCTGATTGAAATAGGAAATTTGATAAACTTATTGAGACTTGAAATGTGGCAAAACAAATTATCTAGTAATATTCCTTTTGAAATTGGAATGCTTCAAAAATTACAATATATGATATTAAGTAAAAACAATTTCATTGGGAACATTCCATCCTCTCTTGGAAATTTAACAGCCTTGATAGGATTGTATTTAGATGAGAATAATCTTCAAGGCAACATCCCTCCAAGTCTAAGCAAGTGCCAAAATTTGTTCATTTTGAATCTTGCCAAAAATCTTAGTGGTTCGATATCCCCACAAGTTATTGGTCTCTCATTCTCACCAATTTTTCTAAATTTGTCTTCCAACCAATTTATTGGTGTCACTCCCGTGGAAGTAGGAAATTTTAAAAATCTAGAAGGGTTGGATATTTCCAAAAATATGTTGTTTGGGAAAATTCCAGCAAGTCTTGGAAGCTGCATAATGTTAGAATTTCTATACATGGGAAGCAACTTTTTCCAAGAGATCATTCCTTCATCTTTGGAATCATTAAGGGGTCTTCAATCTCTAGATCTTTCAAACAATAATTTGACTGGCCAAATTCCTAAATTTTTGGAGGCCTTTGTCTACTTGAATTATCTGAATTTGTCTTACAACCATTTGGAAGGAAAGGTGCCAACAGATCGAGTTTTCATGAATACAAGTGCAATCTTCCTTGAGGGAAATGGTCAGCTCTGTGGAGGAATACCTGAGTTTCAACTTTCTAAATGCAAATATGAAGAATCCAAGAAGAGGGGGTTGACCCTTACCTTGAAGTTAATAATATCTATATTTTCTGCACTTTTTGGTGTAACTTTGGTTCTATCTCTTCTACTTCTTTATTCTTTAAGAAAGAATAGAAAAGATAGCACCTTAAGTGACTCAGGGAATTTACTTTTGAATTTGTCTTATCAAAGTATCCTAAATGCAACTAATGGGTTCTCTTCTGCCAATCTAATTGGTGTGGGTAGCTTTCGATTCGTATATAAAGGAATTCTCGACCAAGGTGGACAAGTAAATATGGTTGCTGTCAAGGTGCTCAACCTTTTGCATCATGGATCTGCCAAAGTTTCATAGCTGAGTGTGAGGTTCTACGAGACATCAGACATTGAAATCTTTTAAAGTTGCTTACATCATGTTCTGTTATTGACTATGAAGGTCATGATTTTAAAGCTTTGGTATATGTGTTCATGGAAAATGGAAACCTAGATGAATGGTTGCATCCAAGGGATGAGACTCTTGACAAAGCAAGGAATTTAAGTCTTCTTCAGAGATTGAATATTGCCATTGATGTTGCTAATGCATTGGATTATCTTCATCATCATTGCCAAACACCAATCATTCATTGCGACCTTAAGTCTAGAAATATTCTTCTTGATGATGAAATGATGGGACATGTAGGTGACTTTGGCTTGGCAAGATTGCTTTTTGATACTACCCAAGATTGTTATATTGAATACTTTAGCTCCATTGGAGTAAGAGGGACAATTGGTTATACTCCTCTCTAGGTGAATATCATTTTCAAATTTTTTTTTTCTGATTAAAATTTTTTATTTCCTTTTATTTTTTTGGGTCCGGTTAATGTGTGTCCTAAGGGCACACATTAAGCTTTCTATTTTTGGAAACATTTTCTCGGTAATTGAAAAAGCTGTCATTACTTTTTCAATTCTCGAGAAAATTATTTCCAAAAATGGAAATTAATGTGTGCCCTAAGGGCACACATTAGTAAAATCCTATTTTTTTTAGAGTCAATTGTATTTCCTTTTCCCTTAATCTTTTACTATATTTTAAAGTCTAAAAGAACATTGTTAATAAGGATGTTTTGTAGTTAGAAGTTAGAATGTTATATAACAACAATTTCCACTTATCTTAATCGTTTTCTTTTTTAGATGCCACTGAAAATGCTTTTCTAAGACTTGTAGGTTAAATATCTTATGACTTCTTTTTCTTTTTTTTGGTACAAAACTATGCTCATATTACATATGTATAATGTTTAATTTCAGAATATGGTATGGGAAATGAGGTGTCAACATATGGTGATGTCTATAGTTATAGCATATTATTGCTAGAGATGTTCACAGGAAAAAGACTTGTTGCTAACATCTTCCAAGATGATTCGAATCTTCATGACTTTGTTAAAGCCGCTTTGCCAAAACAAATAATTGAGATTATAGATCCTCTTCTTTTTCTTTGGAAAAGTGAAGAGAGAGAGGCAACAATGATCGACATTACTCGCAATGAGGGTCAAAATGGAAGTCCAATAATTCAAGATTACTTGTTTGTGATACTTGGAATTGGTGTTGCTTGTTCTGTCGAACTTCCAAGAGAAAGGATGTACATGAGTGCTGTTATTATTGAGCTACATTCAATTCGAAAGAAACTTCTTGAAACTAATTTACACAACGTCTTCAAGGCACAGGTTTTTTTTTTGGTTGGTCTTAAGGTAAGAATGGGACATTTATATAGTGATTAGAAGTCAATACCTTTATGCCAGTATTTTTTATTCAAGCAAATCTGAAAAATTGTGCCACTTGAAATTTGATTAGCTCATTATGCTATGCTTGGTATGGGGATAAGTCCAAATACTCTAGTATAATATCTAACACGTAATATGCCACTGAAATCTATTTTCTATTTGGTGATTTATTTTATTGTAGTGGTTCACAAGAAATTACCTTACATCTTATCTTCTTACTCTAGTTATGTAGAGGTCTCTCTCGATGACATAAGATTATTGTCTATTGTATTGAATTATTGACAGATTTTGCAGGCTACAAAGTTTAAATTCAAAATTTAAAATAAAAATTTAAGTAAATGTGTACCAATTCAAAAAATATTGAATGAGTTGGGATTTGTCAATTTCGCAAATGTACATTCTTATATCATGATTTTCTTACTAGTAACACATAATTGAGTGTTCAATTTTGCAAATTAAGTTATTGACAATGAGTTTCCCAAAAAATAAAAAATAAAAAAAGTTATTGACAATGAATATATTTAGAATTATTCTTCCTTTAGGAAAAATTTCATTCAACATATTATCATATATTGAAATTCTGAGCTTATTTTTATAATATATTGAAATTATCTTCCTTTTCCACAGGTGAACAAGGATGATGACTTATTATTGAAAGCTCGGATTTGTGTGAAAACACAAGAGCTTATTTAGACCCCCAATTACAAAAATTACGGCTAGATTGCTTTTACTCTAACTTATCTAAGTGCAGAACAGGAGTAAATGAAGCGCAATAAACTGATAACTACTTTAGTGCATAAACATGAATAACAGACAATAAAAGTAAAGCACAAGAGTAAGGGAAGAGAGATGCAACCACAAGATAATACCAAGACGTGTAATTGAAGAGGAAACCAAAGAATTCGGCAAAAAACCTCTCCGCAACCCTCCAAGTTGAAATCGACCACTAGAGAATAAAGTTGGAGTACACGAATAACAAAAGACCCTCCAAGCCTAATCTACCCCATGTACTTGAGCCCTCCAAGCTCCTGCTACCAACAGACTTCTCAGAGTCATGTCTTCTCTAGCTTTCCGGATCCCACAATACACCTGATTGCATCCGCCAAGCCTCACCGGCTTCTTTTGGCAAATCCCCAAAGCTTCCCAAGTTTCAAAACACTCTCTACACTCTAAAAAAGTGTGGGTTGTGTTTGGGTACAAATCTCAACTTAAGGTATGACAATGAGAGAGAGAAGGAGAAGAGGCTAGAATGATTTTTCACTAAGGATGAGTAGCTCTCTCTCTAAAAAATGGGTGTGTGTGTCGTAGAAAACCTATCTAGGGTTTTTCTCTCTAAATGGCCTCTCATCCTTTTATGGGTAATGCGGGTATATATAGTATGGGTGAAGGGTAAGAAAGTCACACTTAAAAAATCGTTTAGGCAGAGAGTTTCGCGGGTTAGCCCTTCTTGCGAGACACTTGTGAAACTGATAGCCTGATGCGACTTTTCAGTTTCCAGCATGTGCTTCTCACGTGACTCTTTCGCGGGTAGGCTTCGTGAGACACTTGCGAAATCCACTTGTTCATCCAATACATGCTCGATTCTTCACCAACTTAATACTAAACCCAATACAATAAAATCCCACAAAATACAAGAAAATAAATTAATGCAATTACAACACTTTTTGTCATGAAATAAAACCAACATAAAATATAGTTGTTAATCACAAATTTACAATTATTGAAAGTTCAATTAGCATGTAAAACACTAATGAATGTTTGGACCCCTAATTACAAAATTACCAAAGCAAGCTTATATTCAAACAATTTATGTGTGGAATATGAAATATAAGCAATACCCAATTCGGCAAACTACTTTAACACAAAATTAATCACAAACATAGTAGCAATTCAGGGTTAAAGAGTAAGGGAAGAGAGATGCAAACACAAGGATAACATCAACACGTGTTCTCGAAGAGGAAACCAAAGAACTTGGCGAAAACCCTTTCTGTCGCTCTCCAAGTGGTAAAATGATCCACTAAAGAATAAAGTTGGGATACATGAATAGTAATAGACTTTCCAAACCTAATCTACCTAATGCACCTAAGCCCTCCAAGCTTCTTGCTCCAACAAGGTTAAGCCTAATCGTGTTTTCTTTAGCTTTCCGGATCTCGCAATAAGCTCCTTATTGCATCTACCATCCTCGGCATCTTCCAATGCTTCCCAAGCTCCAAAAACACTCTTAACACTCTAAATGGGTGTGGGTAGTATTTGAGTATAAATCTCTTCTCAATGGGTATAAAAATGGGAAAGGGAATGAGAAAAGACTACAAAGATTTCTCTCTAAGAATGAGTAGCTCTCTCTCTAATAAGGTGGGTGTGTTGTAGAAACCTCTCTTAGGATGAAGAAAAAATGCTACAAAGTATAAGGTAAACATGACATGTTAGGATGAAGAAACAAGTTATAGACCAATGCATGACAAGGGTAGCAAAGGTGTGTGCAAGAGATGACTATGTGCAATGTATGACCAAAGCATAAAAAATGCACACGTGGGGCAAGGTGTATTAAATACACAACTAATGAACCAAATATGTTCTAATGAGGAAACACGAGAAACTCCAAAGTTTGATACTCATCTGAATCTAAACAAGTGAGAAAATGCTTAAGAGGCATTTAATCAAACACCTAGCGTGCACAATATGAATAATAATGTAAAATAATGCATGAACATCATGAAATCTACTCTTAAAACATGTTCTTTTTGCCACAAGGGGCCAACATCCAAAGCAAATCATCAAAAGAAACCAATCCCATAAAATTTTTTTGACAAAAATTAAGTGTTCCCAATCCCTATAATGAAAATCCCAACCAAGAGTACAAAACTCTCCAAAACATAATCTAAGGATCCAAATTAACGAAAAGAGTTTAAAATTGGTTGGGTTCTGATGAAAAAAATATTGAAAGAGGGGTTTTAGAGAGGATTGGAGAAGTTTAAAACATGTTTTCCACGAAAAGCCCTTTAAAAAGTTGTTTTTAGGCGTTTTGCGACTGGCAAGTCATGAGCTGAGTCACGAAAGCTTTTGGATGAACTTGCGACTTGCATTTTGCGACTGGGCGAGTTGCTAAAATGAATAGCCAAACCTCGCTACTTGCGAGAATAGCCAGAACGAGTAGCCAAAAATTCTGACACCTGTTTTTCAACACAAAACTTGCTTAAAACAATGAAAAACAAAGTAAGTATTAAACATGAACACAAAGAGTGATAAAAATCACTTCCGAATACATATAAAATTATCAAAATTTTTTTTGGTTTGATCCATATATAGTTGAGAACACACACATCATATTTAAATAAGTACAATCGAACAAATGAATAAGATATTCATTGAACATTAGGCATGTGTGTTGTGTGTGTGTATCAAATGTGAAATAGCCTTAGTCTAGAGTGAAACTTCAATGATCAAATCAATCAAGTTATACACAACTAGTACTAAGACAAGTGGTCTATCTCAATTATAGAAATGAACATATATGACTTCCCACAAGAAAATGATTACATATCTTTGAAACTTTTCATTTGGCTTCTTTACAATTTATAACATTTGATTATTTTTGATCTTTACATTTCTTTTTAAGATTGATACTTGAAATTTTTGATATTTTAATTTGATGAACAAGCCTTTGGCTACTGGGTACCATACATTTTCAATACAAGTCGCTTTCCCTTTTTCTTAGTCAAATACTAACATGTACGACGGTTTTTGCAACTCATTATCTCTTTTTGAGATTTGACATTTGTTGAGCTCTTAAGCAAAAACATAAGAGAGTGGGAAGAGATATAGGCACAAGTCTATGCATATATCAAAACTAACATGATTTTTGACTAATTATTCATGGCAAGCTTGAAGATCGATTTACAATAATCACACATAGATGTCAAAATTTTTCCTACAAAGATAGATGTGCATACATAACAAACTAAGCTCATAAATACACTAAGCCATTTGTATGAAGGCACTAGGCCAAACACACATGATATGTGCTCAAACATATATGATCAAACTTTTTGAATTTTTCACTTTTTATGTGGTTTTGGATTTTTTACTCACACAAAACTAAAATATAAAAGTAAGATCAAAACAAAAACAATGCACATAAATAAATGCAAGATGCACAAAATGCATGAAGATATGACATTCAATGCATGAAGAGTCAAAAACAATGCACATGAATAAATGCAAGATGCACAAAATGCATGAAGATATGACATTCAATGCATGAAGAGTCAAAAACAATGCACATGAATAAATGCAAGATGCACAAAATGCATGAAGATATGATATTCAATGCATGAAGGGTCTTACAAAGATCGAAAGAATTAGATCAAGGACCAAAAGAGCAAAAGTTCAATCATAGGAACCATTTCTCATCCAAACGAAACAATTGCTTGGAATGAGTGTCTCAAGAGAAGAGAGACGAGGGTTGGAAAAATGAGAATTGGAGATGCACATAGACAGCAAGTTAAGAGCATTAAACACTTTTTTTAACAACATGTTATTTTCACTTAAAACCGGTTTACCCTTTTTAGCACAACTTCCAAGAAGATCAAGTTTCTCTTTTCTTTTAATTCTTATAAGAGCATAAAACTTAGAGCAATGAGATCTTAGATGACCAAAAGCACCACAATGGTGACAAACAATGTGTTTAGGTCCACTAGGCTTTTTGGGGAGGGATCTAGTAACATGGTTTTGTTCTCTCTTCAACTTATGACATTGAGGTCTTATATGACTAATCACACTACAATGGTAACAAGTTGGAACAAACTTAGATCCATCCAAAACCTTAGGTTGAGACCTAAACGGAGGCTTTGACTTAATAGCCTTTTTTTTCCACCTTTTGATTTCTTTTATGTGGAGGAATGTACATCGATTTGTCCTTTGAGGTAGAACACACAATAGGCACAAAATTAGATACCACAACATGATTGTAACAAATATTTTCATCATTTTTAACAATAGGTTCAGCAATCAAACACTTGGCATGCATCTTAAGAGATTTATTTTCACATTTTAGCTCATCAACAAGTTTGTTAGACAAAACAAGTTTAGCATCTAAGTCCAAATTCAAACATTCAAAACCTTTTTAGCTTTTCAAGAGAATTTTCAGCAAGTTTCTTACATTTCTCAACCAATTTGTTGGATTCATTGAGCTTAGCAATCAAATCATCATTTTCACAAATGAACTTGCTCACATTCTTATGAAACCTCTTAGCTTCTTTCTTCAAAAGTTTGATGTTTGGAATATCAACAACACCCAATGATTTAAGTAACATGTCATCAATAATTATGAGGATAAACACTCATAGAGGCATTTTCACAAACTCGTGGCATGCTACATTCATCATCAACCAAAACATGCATAGAAGCATACAAAGCACTATCCATGGCAAAAAAAAAAAAAAAAAACACAAGGGTTCAAGAATCACACTTAGGTAACGAAACCAAAACAAGTGTACTCGCTCTGATACCAAGTGAAAGTTCAATTAGTGTATAAAACACTAATGAACATTTGGACCCCCAATTACAAAATTACCTAAGCAAGCTTATATTCAAACAATTTATGTACGGAATATGAAATATAAGCAATACCCAATTTGGTAAACTACTTTAACACAAAATTAATCACAAAAATAGTAGCAATTCATGGTTAAAGAGTAAGAGAAGAGAGATGCAAATACAAGGATAACATCGGCACGTGTTATCGAAGAGGAAACCGAAGAACTTGGCGAAAAACCTCTCTGCTGCCCTCCAAGCAGTAAAATGATCAACTAAAGAATAAAGTTAGGATACACGAATAGTAATAGACCCTCTAAACCTAATCTACCCAATGCATCTAAGCCCACCAAGCTTCTTGCTCCAACAAGGTTAAGCCTAACCGTGTCTTCTTTAGCTTTCTGGATCCCGCAATAAGCTCCATATTGCATCCGCCATACTTGACATCTTCCAATGCTTCCCAAGCTCCAAAAACACTCTCAACACTCTAAATGGGTGTGGGTAGTGTTTGGGTACAAATCTCCTCTTAATGGGTATAACAATGGGAGAGGCATTGAGAAAAGACTATAGAGATTTTTCTCTAAGAATGAGTAGCTCTCGCTCTGATAAGGTGGGTGTGTTGTAGAAACCTTTCTTAGGGTTTTTCTCTTAATAGGCTCCTCACAATTTCTTTAGGTAATGAGGGTATATATAGTATGAGTGATGGGAATACGAAAAGTCACAATTTTCAATAAAACAGGGGAACTTTGTGAGTCACTTGCGACTGGTGTAAGTTGCTAATCCAAGTCGTGAGTTAACCTCCTGGACAGGCTGTACTGAGTTGGACACCTAGCTTGACTGTTCACCTTCTTGCATGTGCTTCTCATGTGACCTTCAGCTGTCTTGATCAAATCTTCACCACTTAATACTAAACCCATTACAAATAAATCCTACAAAAATATAAGGAAATAAATTTTTGCAATTACAACACATTTTGTCATGAAATAAGCCAATACAAATGTTATGAGAAAAATCATAACTTAACAATTATGAAGGTGGTTATCATGATTTTTTGAGTTTATGATATATAACATTAAAGCAAATAAATAATCTAGCAGCTTCCTTATAGAAGTCATGTATTTTTTTTCTCCTAATCAAGTATGTAAATTTTCTCACAAAAATAGTATGTACATTTTCTCCATTAATTAACTTGTATTTTGTTGGAGAGAGAACACATTAGAGAAACTCTAATTGAGTAGTTAATATGTCATTATAGAGACTTCACTTAACTTAAAAGGTTTAAGCTTTTGAATTTGCGCCCAACTATTGGATCTCTATTTGGGCCAACCCAGCAAGTCCTACTCACTCCTCCCATTGCCTATAAGCTTTTCATTTACCTCTTCGAATTCTTTCACTTTTTCTTCCATGAATGTTTTATAATTATGGGCTTCCATTGCTCTTTGAAAGCCCTTTGGACGTGGACTTGGCGTACCAAGATTATAGAACTTTAAGTTACTTTCTTGTGCTTGTCTCACAAAACACAGTGGGCTTTGGAGGATCTTTTTATTTATTTATTTATTTTTTTTAAATTTTTTATTTTATTTTAAATTTCCTTAGGTTTGCCTCCTTCTTCTTGCTTTATTTGGAGATACTTTTGGCATTGTTGTCCAGGCGCATTGGCATTGGGTCTAGCGAATGGTATATGTTGGGAGATTTTAGCATTAAAGTAAGTGAGAGTGCATTTTTCGTGACACTCAGGCCCAAGGATCCCGGGCCTAAATGAAAAGGAGGATTTGGTGAACCGGGCCTTGACTCACCGCAGCTAACGAGCTATTTAAGAATTAAGTGGGATGCAGAGAATACTCCTGACAATATAAAGAAAATGACAAGCAAGGATATCGAAGAGTGCCAAAAATTAGCAAGATAAATTCGAAAGGAAAGAAAACAGGATTAGCAAAGCGATAAGAAATTAATGCTGAGGGGATCCTGGGAAATATGAAGCATGTTTCATTAATATATATATTATCTGTTGGATTACAGAAAGCTCACTAGGACGTGATACAAGGTTCAATCAAGCTCAAAAATTACAGTCTTGAATGGCTATTTCAGCCTTCAAAACTTGCAAAGTTTGATTCTTGTTGAATCCGAGTATGTACAATAGTGGCTTTTATAGGATACCGGGAAGCAATATTTGTTTTTCCCTTAGTATTTTCTCTTCTGCACAGATTTTCTGATAGTTTTTTCTAGAGAATTTCTTCTTTCTGGTGTTTCTCTCTTTTTTCGTTGCCTTTTCTTCACAACCCATCCCCTCATTTTATAATGGAGTTTTTTGGTCTTCCCGGGGAACCGTTGGTTCCCCTGTTTTGCTTTTTTTGCAAACAGAGCATGTCCTGTTCCCATCGTCTCGGTAAGTCCCTTTTCCGTTTTTTTCTCATTCTTTCCTTCTTTCAGCTCTGATTCTTTTGAAAGTTCCTGGTTGGCCATTTTCTTTGGGACGTGCTGAGGTATGCCCTTTCTCGGCATCCCCATTTCTGGCATCTTCCACTTTTCCCTTTTCTTTCCTATTTGGGCGGAATCCTGTTCTGCCATTTTTGAAAGTCGTTTGTTATCATTCTTCTTCCCTGTCCTGGTTCCCCGAGGCCTTTTCTGTCTGTGCCATGAGAGGTCGCTCGCGTTCTTTTTGCTTTTGTTTCTTGTTTTCTTCTTCTGTCTTCTTTCTATCGAGCTGTCCCAGTCTTCCTTTTTCTTTGTGCCTGAAGGGATCCGCGCCTATTGATGGTTCCTGAGGATCCTTGCTTCTTATACTTTGCCGTGGTCCTCTTTTTTTTGGATGCTTCTTTTTCTGGGCTTCAGGATCCTCTGGGCCTTTCTTTTATTCCTTCATGGTTCTCCTGTATCTATTACTTTGGGCTTAGCTTGAATTTTCCTTTTGGGCTTGACTTATTCTTTTTGGGCTTATTTCACTATGACCCATTTTTAGACCTCAACATTTAGCCCCCCGAGCTCGTGGGTTGCCTGAAGCCCACGCGTGAGTGATTTAGGTTTCCTAAGATTTTCGTGGGATCCCCTTTTTCTCAACTTCTACTGGGTTCCCTTCCTTTTTACTTGGGATCCCGGCCCTTTTCTGCTGCTTTTGGTCACCTCCTTTTTGCTTGTCGCGTTCCCTTATAATTATTACTTTTTGCAGCTTCCTCTTTACACGGGACGTGGCAGTTGAGTATTTGAGGTAAAACTCCTCTACCCACTTTTCTCGTTTCCCGTTACTTCTCATTAATAACCGCTGATTAATCCCTTCTTCAAATTAAATTTTTTGGCAACTGGCGCGTCTTTCCATAAACTGTTTTCCCCAACTACTATTTGCGCCTTTATTGTAGCCGTTTCATCTTATCACTTTGCTTCTCTGAGTCTTTCACTCTTTGAGTTTCTCTTTCTTTTTCTCTTCTTCTCTGTTACTCCGGTCTTCCCCCTTTTCGCACTTTCAATCTCCTTTCTTCTCATAGTACGTGTTGTTCCAATGGCTTCTTCTTCTTCCCGAAAGAGGAGAGAGCGTACTCCCAGTCCTTCTGAGGGTGAAGGTTCTTCTGGTTCTGCTCCGAGTGATTCTCACGAGGTTACCGAACGTCCGGCCTTCCTTTTACGGGATCCTTGGTATTCTCCCAGTTTATTTTTCCCTCATGTATCTCATGGTGAGGCTCCTCCATCCCCTCATGTTTGGATGTTTTCTGGCCAAGCGGGTTTTGCTGGTTCCGCCTAGGTTCCTGACCCTAGAGAGATTTTTGATCTTCAGATTAGACAAGGAATTCGAGAGGCAGTTCCTATTTTCTTTGATTTTGTTCCGGGAAAGATTCAGGGCTGGCCTATATGGGTAGACAAGGAACTGTCTGATGCTGAGTTTGTGGGTCGCTTGGAGCGCGCCGGTATCCTAAAGGCAGTGGCTATTTCCAGAAACCTTGAGGGCTTCAGAGACGCCAAAGGGCTCAGGCATCTGGTACGTCGTTGGTGCCCTTCCCTTCATACTTTTTTCTTTTCTGCTGGTGAATTGACGATCACCTTGGAAGATGTGGTTAATAACTTCCTCCTCCCGGTGTTTGGTGACGAGAGCCCCTTTGATATTAACCTTTCCGGTGAGGATCTCGTGGTAGAAGATAAATTGTTTGGTCATTTTGGTGGTCGCGCTGCCTCTTCTGGTGGTAAGCCGGCTAGGATGGGGAGATGGGTGATGACCCTCTCTCGTGAGAAAGATAAGGAAGTGAGGTGGGCCGGTTTTCTAGCTTTTTGGCTTAGTAAGTTCTTGTTTAGTGAGTTCCCTGGGTACGGAGTTAAGTCTTCCTTTTTTCCGTTGGCAATCAAGTTGGCTCGAGGTACCCAGTATCCTTTGGCCCCTCTGTTTTTGGGTCATGTTTACTCTCAATTGGACCAGCTTCATGGAGATGAGACTGAGGGTGATTCTTGTTATGTGATCACTTCATCTCTTCACTGTGCTATCCTTCAGATTTTCATGTGGGATCGTTCTGCAGCTACTTTGGCCAAGTGCAGGAATTTGAAATTTGTGAAGGACAAATTCCAAGGATCCCCCGACATAGTGAAGGGTCTTTGTGGCAATTCTACTGATGCCTTTCCCATTATCTTTCGTTGGATTAGCTTGAAAGGTGGTGGCCTCAATCTGGTGGAATTATTTGACCAAGCAGGGAGCTTACATTGGAGATCCCTTCGTGAGTTTGGCCCTGGCTTTGCGTGTGATTCTGTATTGTCTTCTTTTTTATCTTTTACAGGTAATACCTTTGACTTGCGCCGTGGTGATGAGGGCAGTCTGGCTTATCTTGCCTGCGTTAGCCCCTCCTGGCTTCCTATGCCTTCTTCAAGTGGCCCAAAATATACTCATTATTCAGCACACCGGGTGCTCCGACAATTTGGTTTTGACCAGGACATTCCTCCAGTCTTTAAGGACGTGGTGCCATCCCTTCCTTCCTTGGATCCTTTCCTGAGGCTGCAGGCCTTTTCTTATTGGTCACGGAGGAGCCCCCAATTTGCAGTGCCTAACTCCCAGAGAGGAGTCTTTGCTTCTAGTGGCTATACCAGTTATTGGAGAAGAGTACAAAAGTCTTTTGTTGACTATGTTGGCTCTGGTACAGTTCGGGAAACCCCAGATCCTAGTATTGTTTCTGCTCCGACATCCAATAGGCGTTTATCCCTTCCTACTGCTGGGATTGTTTCAGCTGTTGCAAGCAGCAAGACTGGGTTTGCAGAGTGGCATGCCTCCAGGGGAGGTTGGGTGACTTATGGACAAGATTTTCCTGAGACTTGGTTGGGTTATAGTCTCATCATTGGCGCTTCCTCTGGAGTGCCCATCAAGAAAGGTGCAACGGAGACAATAAGTGCTGCCACTGCTCCGAGTAAAGGTAAGGATGTCAGGCCGAAGAAAATGAAAGCTGTTGATGTCGATGAAAGTGTGGAGAAAGGTTCTGAGACAAAAAGAAGAAAAACTGGGAAATCTCAAACACACTTGGCATCTCAGGAAGGCAAGGATGCCAGGGAACCTTTGGCTTCAAGGACCTGGAAGAAGACCAAGGTAGAGTCTTCTTTTTCCCAGGTTCCTGTGACTGCTTCAGTCCATGGTTCTTTAGGATCCTCTGGTCCAGGTTCCTGTGACTGCTTCAGTCCATGGTTCTTTAGGATCCTCTGGTCTTGTATCCCAACCTCCTTTAGGACCCTCTAGGCGTACTCGTAGTAAGCAAAAGACTTCCAGAGAATCTGTAGAGAGAGAGAGAAGGGCAAGACCTCTTTCCTTCTTCTCTTTTTTTCATTTGTTCACCTTGTTGCACTTATTTTTTTTTACTGACGAGTGGTGGTTTCCTTTGCAGTCCAAATGCAAGTCTGATTACAAGAAAGGCAAAAGCCAATCTTCTGGTGACGACGTGGTATGTGCCCCTCTTTTTTTTTTTGTTCTGACATTGTGTTGTTAACATTACCCCATTGTTTTTTACTTGGCACTGCTTTTTCTTCTTCTTCTTCCTTTAGGTGGAGGTATCTCCTCCTATGACCGGCAAGGATTTGGGAGAGGAAACCGTCACAGCTCTTTCTGTTGCTTTTCCCACTGCGGGGGAGGAGCCCCCTACTGGTGGTCCAGCTGAGGAAACCGGGCAACCGATGTAGGGTTCCCAGGATTCTTAGGATCCTAAAGCATCTAGGATCCCTTCATCTCAAAGTCCCCATCTTGAGCGCACTCCTAGTCCCATCAGGACTGTGTTTCCTCAAACCTTGTCAGATAAAGGCGTTTTGGGAGACACTCCTTTATCCAAACAGACATGTGAGCCTTGTTTCCTTGAAATAGCGTTATATCTTTATTTTCTTTCCCAGTTTTTTTTGAGTTCCTCCTTTTCTTTCTCCTTTTAGGTCAAACCAGTGAGAAATCCGCTCCCAGTGTTGCCTCTTCTTTAGAATCAGAAAGCTCAGAAGGTGAGTGCGAGCTGCTCCCATTGTGTTTCCTTTTCTTCTCTTTCCTTCCCTTCGCCCTTCTCTTTCCTTTTCTTTTTATGGTGAAGCCCCCTGCATCTATTCCTTCCTTTAGCCATTCTGCCGTTGGTCCTTCACCTTTTCTTCAACTTGCCTTATGTTCTTTCTCAGAATCCTTGGGGAAGTCAGGGGATCAGGAAGAAGAGGCTCTGCCCCAAGAAACCGGAACTGGTTTGTCCTTCTTTTTCCCTTTTTTTTTTTTTTTTTAAAGAATAAATCTGTTCTTCCTTTTTTTTTTTTTTTTTGAATATTGATACAGGCTTTGTAGGTTCTGAGCCTGTTATCCCTGAAGAAATTGTGAGACCCGTTCAAGTTGCTAACCTTCATCCAGAGCGAAAGGCTGCAAGTCCTCCTGTCTCTGCAAGTGGTGACACAGTGATGGGGGACGCCTCGAAAGTGGCTGCCTCAGATCTTGATTCAAGGCTTTCCTCCTTCCTGGCTCGCTTTGATCTCTTGGAATTTAACAGTCTTCCTGCCAGCCATTTCCATGTTTTTGGGTCTTCTTATGGCAGCTTCCTGCGCTTCTCTGTTCCTGTGGAGGGCCTACCGCTGCTAGAAAGTCTGCTCAAGAGTCACGGGGATTTCACCAGTGGCTTCAGGGGAGGCGTTTTTCTGGGCAATATTTTGATGGAGTTGCTGTGTGCTGTGCTGGTTTCCCTGAGGAATTCCTCTGTAGATTCTTTGTCTGAAGAAAAGCTTCTGGAGTGGAGAGGGGTGGTGCAAGACCTTTTGGAGGCCAAGTTCAATTTGTCTTTTCTGCTGGATCACTTGCATCTGCTGGCTCATATGCTGTTTCAGAGGCAATCATTCAAGAGTATAGACACTGAGATAGCTGCTGCTGAGGAAGCTTTGGCTCATGCTCACAAGGTTTTACAAGACTTGAAGGTCAAGCGGCAGAGGATTCTTTCTACTTTGACTGTGCCTGTTATTTCTCCGGATGCCTCCCTGTTGGCCGGTCTCATTCCTTAGCTTATTTTAGATTTACATACACAATTTGGGGTTGTATAAGTTTTTTTTTTGAACATTGCTTTCCTCTTTGTTTCTTTTTTTTTTTTTTGTTTCAAAACTGCTTCTCATTTCTTAGCATGTGAATCTGCCTTTTTCTTTGATATATTGTCTTTTCTTTCCTATGACTTTTTTCTTTTCTTTCCTGAGTCCTGGACCATGATTTCCACAGGCTTCACTGTAAGTTCTGGTCCAGGTACCCGGTAATCTATTATGCAAGTACTGAACTGGGTACACTGGTATCTTTTCCTATACATATTTTTGAGATACGGTCCCAGTTCATGAACTTTGACAGGTTCCCCTTTTGCCAAGTGCTAGGCTAGGTATCCTGGATACTTTACTTTTATCTGTGATCCTAGACCTATGCACTTGGAACTGTCTGTGGGATATCTGAAGTTATCTGTGAGGTGGATCCTGAGCCATATGTAAAAGGGTATTACATACTTTTTTTTTTTTATTTGACTCAGGTATCCTTCCTTAAATCTATCCAAACTTGGTCTTTGCAGTATTTAAAGAAAGACTTAAATGTTGAAGAAACAGGAACTTCATTAAAACATGGTCATTTTTAAGGAACAAAGAAAAATCATTTAGTGCAGTATTGACCACAAAGTGTCAATCTATCACATGTTCCTGAACAAAATTATCTTAGACCAGAATTCATGATAAAGGCTGAAAAAATAAAAAAGAACTTAGCAGATAGTGAAGCTGGTAAAAGGACCCTGAGGTACCGGGATCCCCTTGTCCTTATGCATAGTATTGCTTCAGCCATTTCCCGTTTATGGGTTCTGTCAGGATTGTCCCATCTTCTTTGGTAAGGTAATAATACCCACTCTCATGAGCTGCATTGATGATGTAGGATCCTTCCCATTTTGGGGTGAACTTGGAAGGCCCTGGCAGGTTCCTCCTTACGTGCTCCGCCATCCTTAGTACTAATTGCCCTTTAGTGAACACTCTTGGGCGTACTGCTTGTGCATATACTCTGGTCATTCTTTGCTGGTATCTCTGGATCCTTTTCTTGGCCAGCTCTCTTTCTTCTTCTACCCCTTCCAGATCTGCTAGCCTCTTTTCATTGTTTGCGTCCTCAATTTCTCCTTGATTTTCCTCCAGAACTACCCTTGGTGTAGGAATGACTAACTCCACGGGGCTGATGGCTTCTGTTCCATAGACTAGGGAGAATGGGGAGAATCCTGTGGCTGTCTTTACAGAGCTTCTACATGCCTAAAGCACATCTGCCAGATGGTCACTCCATTTCCCTCCATACTCATGCTTCATTTTCTTAAGGATCTTCGACATTACCCTATTAGTAGCTTCAGCTTGGCCGTTTCCTTATGGGTAGTATGGGGTAGATCTTCCATGCTTGATGTGGTATGCTTAAGTTAACCCCTTCATATCTTTGTTTATGAATGGGGTTCCATTGTCACTGATCAATCTTCTGGGGATCCCGAACCTTGTAATGATGTGGTCTCGAATGAAGTTTGCTACAGCTGCTCCAGTAGCTTTTTTCAAAGGGATAGCCTCTACCCATTTTGTAAAGTACTCTGTGGCTGCCAGGATCCATAAATAACCATTGGATGGAGGGTTTATAGGCCCTATGAGATCAAGCCCCCAAGTATGAAAAGGCCATGGCATCGTCATATCCTGTAGGACATTTGGGTGAGTGTGAACTACATCTCCCAGGACTTGGCAAGCATGACATGTTTTGACCAGCTCCTCAGAGTCTCTTTTCATCGTTGGCCAGTAATATCCCAACAACAGTAACTGCTTGTAAAGCCTTCTCTTCCCTGGGTGACTTCCACAATCTCCAGAGTGTACTTCTCTGACTACTTCTCTAGCTTCCTTTGGTCCCAGGCACCTGAGGGGATCCCTATGGTATCCCTTTTTGAATAAAATATCGTTTTGCAGGAAATACCTGCACGCTAGCTTTTGAGCTTGTGGGCCAGTTTCCTGTTGGTTGGTAGGATCCCCTGAGTCAGGTATCCTATGAAAGGAACCCGCCAATCTTCTGCAATAAACACACCGCGTAGCTTTCTTCTTTATCAATTGCCAAACGACACTCCTGGCATTTCCCCTGTATAATTGATGCTTCCTTGTCCATATCTGGCCAGTAATACCCCATGCGTTGCATCCTTCTATATAGGCTGACCTTTTCTGCAACTCCACATGCTTGGGCGTGTAATTCTTCTAGTTTCGACTTTCCTTCCTTTTCGGTGATACATCTGGACAGTATTCCTCCTGGTAGCTTTCTATACAATTCTCCTTCTATCTGAGTGTAATCCATTAGTTCTTTGATGTTCCCTCTAGGACCTACCTCTTTCATCTTTTCTTTGACTTCGTCCCTCCAGTCCCACTGTTTGGACTCTCCGGGGTACATTCCTTGGAGGATCCTTACAATAGAATGTTCCTGCCTTCCTATTTTTATCAGCGTATCCCTCCCATTAAATGGTATTTGGGATCCCAGGGTGGCGAGCACATCAGCAAACCTGTTTTCACTCCTTTGAGTGTACTCTATGCTGAAGGTCTGAAATTCCATCTCCAGCCTTTGTGCCCAAGTCCTATAGGTTGCTAAGCTTTGTTCCCGTATTGCGAAGTCACCTTTCACTTGGGAGACTACAAGATTGGAATCTCCCAACACTCTCATATGTTTCACTCCTATGCTGAGTGCTATAGTCAACCCAGTTAAGTATGCCTCATATTCAGCTGCATTATTAGAGCATGAGAAACCAAGCTTGAAAGACAAGGGCATGATATCCCCATTTTCACAGCTTAATACAATTCCTACCCCATTTGAAGTTGCTGTAGCCGACCCGTCAAACCTCATGGTCCATTTCTTCCCTGGGATCTCCATCACTGCTACCTCACCAGGGATTTCTTCGCTCAGCGGGCCTTCCTCCTTTCCTGGGAATTGAGCTAGCAAATCTGCTATGACCTGGCTCTTGACAGCCTTGGGAGTTCTTATACCTATATCATATTGTGAGAGCAACACTAGCCATTGTGCTATCCTTCCCGTGAGAAGGGGCTGGTGTAGGAGTGCTTTTATGGGGTGGGACTTGGTTACCAAGAGGATTTGGTGAGCTGAGAAGTACCTCTTCAACCTTTGGGATGCATAAATGATCACTAGGCAGGCTTTCTCTATTCTGGGGTACCTGGTCTCGGTATCCTTGAGTGTTCTGCTTACATAATATACAGGCTGCTCATTTCCTTGGTCATCTTCTTGTGCCAGCAAAGCTCCTATTGCCTGGGAGTTTGATGCTAAGTATAGCAATAGAGGTCGCCCACGTACTGGTGCCTGGAGGGTGGGCAGATGATTCATGATGCCCTGAATTCTTTGAAAAGCTTCCTACTGCTCTATCCCCCAGGTAAATTCATTCCCATTTTTCAACAGTTTGGATAGGCCTGCTGTAGCTGAGGCTAAACCAGGCACAAATCTCCTAATATAGGAGACCCTTCCCAGGAAGCTTTTGAGTTCCCTAATGGTAGTTAGTCTTCTCATTGTGGCGATAGCTGTGGCCTTGGCTGGATCCACACTTATGCCTTTGTGATATACCAGGAACCTAAGGAACTTTCCAGCAGACACTCCAAAGGCGCACTTCATGGGGTTCATACGTAACTTGTACTTCCTGCATCTTTCAAAGACTTGCTCAAGTACTTGGAAATGTCCTGTTCTGGTTTTTGACTTGACCACAATGTCATCTACATAATCTTCCATCTCCTCATGCATCATGTCATGGAAAATGGCTGTCATGGTCCGCTGATACGTAGCTCCCGCATTTTTGAGGCCAAAGGGCATTACAGTGTAGTAAAAGTTCCCAATCGGAGTTCTGAATGCCGTCTTCTCTGCATTTTTGGCTGCCATGCGGATTTGGTTGTACCCACTATACCCATCCATAAATGAGAACATTGAGCTTCCTGCAGCTGAATCTACAAGGAGGTCGATATTGGGCAAGGGGAATTCATCTTTAGGACATGCCTTGTTTAAGTTGCGAAAGTCTACACAGCAACGGATCTGACCGTTTTTCTTCTTCACAGGTACAATGTTGGAAAGCCATTTTAGGTGTTGGATGGGTTTGATAAAATCAGCTGTTAGCAATTTTTTGACCTCTTGAACTATTTGAGCTTCTACCTCAGTGTGGAAGACCCTAGCCGGTTGGACTACTGGCCTCATCCCTGGGTCCACATTAAGAGAATGGACTACCAACCCTGGGTCTAGACCAGGCATCTCATCATAGGTCCATGCAAACACATCTCTATATTTTTTAAGCAAGGTTACCAGTTGTTCTCTTTCTTGCACCATCAATTGACTGTTAACGAAGACAGGCTTTCGGGATCCTGGTTCTGTCCCCAAATCTATTTCCTTTAATTCTTCATCAGGCTGAATCAGGGCCTCCTTAACTGGTTTTTCTAGAATTTCTTGTTGGGCCATCATGCAGCTTGGTGGTCCGGGACCTTCCTGCACAATGCATTCGGGTCCCGCGCACCTTCACAAACGATAGATTAGCCTTCCCCCAGGTTCCCGCACCACCACACATTCTCGGGATCCTGAAGAGCTGGGTTCCCTTTTTTGTCTTTTTCTTTCCAGAAGGTTCCTCAAGTCACGGGTGCCCCTCCCTCCTTCTTCTTCCTCTAGGATAGGTGTCCCTGGGGTCCCCGGGGCAGGGTTCTCAACATCTGGCTCCAATTCATCGTAAAACATCGTTTCTGCAAAGTTCACTTCTCCCTGGCTGAAAGGATTATGGTTGGCGGGATCCTTATGGGCCTCCCATTCAGTCTCCCTTTAATGCATTGATGGAACGTGGATCGAATAAGGCGATGTTTATGAAGCCACGGGCGTCCCAGCAACACATGATAAGAAACTTCTGCATTAATCACATGAAACCTTGTTAGGGCTACTATTGGCCCTACCCTTAAGGCTAGCTGCACGTATCCTTCTGTTGATTCCACCGATCCTCCAAATCCTGTTATTTCCATGGGAGCCCCCAGGATCCTTCTGTCAACTAAGCCAACAGCTTCCAGGGTACTCAAGACTATGAGATTGAGTGATGCCCCTGTATCCACCAGTGCTCTTCTGACTTGAACGTTGTTTATGGTGGCCATTAGATAAAGGGGTCTACGGTGGTCTGGGTGTTCAATCTCCATGTCTTCATCAGTGAAGGTTATTGCATTGGTTGTCTCCAGGAAAGCTCGACTAGCATGTGACTCTGCTGTAAAGCATTCCATCCCTGAATCTGCTGCTACGCTCATGAGAGACTCTGTGGCCACTCTTCTTGCTTCTGGTCCGAATCCTAATTGATTGAATAGTGACCTGAACTTAGGATTCTTCTGGAGGGTCCTGATTGTGCTCGGGTGGAAGGATCCTTCAGATTCTCCTGCTTCTGCCGGGTTCCCATGTATTACTACTGCTACCACCCCTTTTCCTTTGTGGTTAGGCAAAGGGTTCCTCTGCACTTCTGGCTCCTTCTGAGTGAGCTCCAGGGTTCCTTCTCTCAACTTTTTATGGAAGAGTTTGCGAAGGGTCCAGTAATCCTTGGTGGAGTGCTTGACATAATTATGGATTCTGCAAAATAAATGATTCTTCCTTTCTTCTTCAGTTGGTGGCCTGGACACAGTGAATGGCCTAATAACCCCATCTCCGATCCATTTGTCTAGGACATGGCTTAACTCCTCAGCTGTACATGGGATCACTGGTGGTTCCTCGAACACCTTCCCATCTGGTCTCTTCCTTTTCTCTCCTACTGATGCTGTCATAGCTTGGGACGCGGGCAGCCTTTTTGTCCTCATGGTTTGCACCGTCCTTCTGGTTCTCTGTAGCAGGTCAGCAAACTGCGTGATACATAGATTTTCAAGGTTGAGCTTGTAATCAAAAAGCATGTTGGCTATACAGGTTTCCATGAGCTCCTTTTCTTCATGGTCCCCATAGCAGTCTAGGGACACATCTTCGAATCTTTTAATGAATTGAACAGGATCTTCTCCAGGTCTCTGCCTCACCATTTGCAGATTCTGGAAAGTGATTTTGTCTTCACCAGGGTAATATTTGGCGCAGAATTTTTCCATCATCTCATCCCAGGTTTTGATGGATCCGGGTCTCAGCGTGGTGTACCAAGTGTATGCCCTATCCACTAAGGATTTGGCGAATTCCCTTAGACATAATTCTCTGTCTCCTGCATAGGGGTCCATAGTGTGGACAAACCTACTCACATGTTCCACGGCACTTCCATTCCTCCCATCGAAAGGATGGAACTTTGGGGGTTCGTACCCCTTAGGGTATGGTTTGCCAAGAAGTTCTGGAGGGAACGGGGGATCCCGAGAGAATTGCTTGGGGATCCCTGAGAGTTTTTCCCTTTCTTGCTCCAGGAGGGCATTGACATCTGCCAATGTCAAGTACTGGTTGGCTCTTCCTCCCACTGCTGACCCTCCTTCTGGCTGCGTCCCATCTTGGTGGCCAGTAGGGGGAACATTGTCTCTGATTTCCTGTGTCCTGCCCTCTTTGAGAAGACGAACTTCTTGCTCCAGATCCTTCAACATTGCTGTCATCCTGGCCATGAGGTCTGGTTCTTGCCTTGCGTGTCTTTGTTCTGACACAACCTCCTGTTCTACCAAGGGTATCCCACCTCCCTGCCTGGAAGCTATCTCGTTTTCTCCTACGGGCTCAGAGGCCGTAGGTGGCACATTAGTTCCTTTGCTGTTTCTTTGTCTTGGAGGCATTCTCTATGAAGGGATTGCTTCTTCCTTCTTCTTTGCCCAATCCCCAGTGGAGTCGCCAAAATGTGAGAGTGCCATTTCATGACACTTAGGCCCAAGGATCCCGGGCCTAAATGAAAAGGAGGATTTGGTGAACCGGGCCTTGACTCATCGCAGCTAACGAGCTGTTTAAGAATCAAGTGGGATGCAGAGAATACTCCTGACAATATAAAGAAAATGACAAGCAAGGATATCGAAGAGTGCCAAAGATTAGCAAGATAAATTTGAAAGGAAAGAAAACAGGATTAGCAAAGCGATAAGAAATTAATGCTGAGGGGATCCTGGGAAATATGAAGCATGTTTCATTAATATATATATTATCTGTTGGATTACAGAAAGCTCACTAGGACGTGATACAAGGTTCAATCAAGCTCAAAAATTACAGTCTTGAATGGATATTTCAGCCTTCAAAACTTGCAAAGTTTGATTCTCGTTGAATCCGAGTATGTACAATAGTGGCTTTTACAGGATACCGGGAAGCAATATTTGTTTTTCCCTTAGTATTTTCTCTTCTGCACAGATTTTCTGATAGTTTTTTCTAGAGAATTTCTTCTTTCTGGTGTTTCTCTCTTTTTTCGTTGCCTTTTCTTCACAACCCATCCCCTCCTTTTATAATGGAATTTTTTGGTCTTCCCGGGGAACCGTTGGTTCCCCTGTTTTGCTCTTTTTGCAAACAGAGCATGTCCTATTCCCATCGTCTCGGTAAGTCCCTTTTCCGTTTTTTTCTCATTCTTTCCTTCTTTCAGCTCTGATTCTTTTGAAAGTTCCTGGTTGGCCATCTTCTTTGGGACGTGCTGAGGTATGCCCTTTCTCGGCATCCCCATTTCTGGCGTCTTCCACTTTTCCCTTTTCTTTCCTATTTGGGTGGAATCCTGTTCTGCCATTTTTGAAAGTCGTTTGTTATCATTCTTCTTCCCTGTCCTGGTTCCCTGAGGCCTTTTCTGTCTGTGCCATGAGAGGTCACTCGCGTTCTTTTTGCTTTTGTTTCTTGTTTTCTTCTTCTGTCTTCTTTCTATCGAGCTGTCCCAGTCTTCCTTTTTCTTTGTGCCTGAATGGATCCGCGCCTATTGATGGTTCCTAAGGATCCTTGCTTCTTATATTTTGCCGTGGTCCTCTTTTTTTTGGATGCTTCTTTTTCTGGGCTTCAGGATCCTCTGGGCCTTTCTTTTATTCCCTCATGGTTCTCCTGTATCTATTACTTTGGGCTTAGCTTGAATTTTCCTTTTGGGCTTGACTTATTCTTTTTGGGCTTATTTCACTATGACCCTTTTTTAGACCTCAAAACAAGTCCATTACCCAATCTTTTAATTGCAAAATGCAAAATTTTTTACAATAGTGTTATAGTACACTTTTACATTTAGACTTTACTATTCATGGATTACAAAACTAAATATATATCATTATTTAATTCTTACTCTCTCTCCTATCTGTCTTGTCTTCCCTTCCATTTTATTATGTTAATTATTTTTATATGAAGAGGAAGAGAGAGAAAGAGTTGGTAAAAATAATATTTTAATGAATAAATGGAATAATTAAGAAATTAGATGTTGAGTGTGTTGTAAAAATAGTATAGTATAATAGATAAAACAACTTTTGAGATAATAAAATGGGATTTTTTGTGAATACTGAATGCTTATGCTTAAGACACTAAAATTTTTGTTTCTTTTCCGCATCTTTCAATAAGAGGTCCAAAGGGAGTCTCTAGACAGTTGAGCATCCATAGATTTATTGATCGTGGTCTCGTGGAGGAAATGCAATATTACACTTGGAGTATAGATAACACGGTACTCTACATCAATAAATGCAAGTCATTTAATAAAAAAAAAAATAACTTTCTTGCAGTATTACATTTTGAGATTGTCATATATTTTTCTTCTAAAAAAAAAAAAAAAGATTATCATATATTTTTAGGACAAAATTTAGTTACAAAATTATTGGTTGTAGCCTAAGACTACAATCTTATTCAATATCTTTTTAATGCAGGTAAATTTTGACAAATCCCTCATTAGATTACACATTCTTCATATATCCTCTATGCTTGCAAAATTAAAAAAAAAAAGGAAAAATTAAAGATCAATAGCTATGTCATCAATAAATTGTTTAAATTGCAAGTTTTTGTAGTTTAAAATTATGCATAAAATATAAACTTATAGATCATATAGTAAATAATATTCGATTGACACAAAATTTGACTTGTGTATTAAGAACATAAAGAACATGCAATTCAATAGTTAGATTTTCAAAATATGTAGTAATGTTTAATTTATTAAGTAAAGTTATAGATTTACGTTACAACTAATTTTGTAGTTAAACTTTGTACATATTTTTATTTAAACAAAGTTTAGCTACAAAATTGATTGTAATCTAAGATTACAACTTTATTCTCAATAAGCTAACCGCTGAATTGTATGTTCCTTATACTCTTAATACATATGTCAAATTATGTGTCAATCGGATATTATTTATTATATGATTTATAAGTAGCTTATATTTTATGTATAATTTTAAACTATAAAAACATGCAATTTAAACAATTTATTGATTACATAGCTATTGATCTTTAATTTTCTAGAAATTTTGTAAGCATGGAGAATGTAAGAAGAAGATGTAATTCAATGGTAAATTTATCAAAATTCATCTTTAATAAAAAAAATATTGCGTAAGGTTATAGCTGCCTAAACTTACAACCAATTTTGTAGTTAAATTTTTGTCTTTTTTATATTGAATAATTTGCATTTATTAGTATGAAGTATCACTTCACAATACTTGGGAGGAATACAAAATTTTTTGAGTGGCAATATGGTAACCCCATAATTTTCACGTACAATTTGTTGTGGAACTAGAAGTATAGGCTAAAAAGACACAATTGGTTTTTGGCAAATCAGGAGTCAATGGATGTAACATGTAACTAGTCCTTCATCAAATAAGAGGTAGTTTTGTTAAAAAAAGAAAAAGAACAAAAAAGAAAAGGGAAAAAAGCTAGGAGTTCATTGTATGTCAAGAACTTTGTAACTCCATTAGTATTTCCTAGTGTTTTAGAGATACAAAAGTTTTCATCATTTCTCTTTATAATTGTTGAGGTAAAATACTTGGATGACCAACTAAAAAGCAAGGAAACACGATCAAAATGAAATCAATAATAAATCTATATAAATGTGATATTGCTTAAATTATAACTTACTACAGTAATAAATGGTAAAAGAAATTGTGTCTCTGACACTAATTATTATATGTCAAGAACTTTGTAATGCAGTTAGTATTTCCTAGTGTTTTTAAAGAAAATATCCAAATCAAATCTCCTTCATCTTTCACCGTAGCTATTGAATTTTAAAATTAATAGAAAAAGACCATTAGATGGTTTGACCATGTCAGCATGCATAATTCCCAAGTCCCTATAGTTTTTTGGTCTTTACGCTTTTGGATTGGGACTGTACCACATCACTAAACCAAAGTTCCCCCAATGTTACTTCATAAATGTTCATGCTTGCATTGTTGACTGCAAACCAGCGAAATCAAACTCTTTGTTTAAAAAAAAAAAAAACACTTTGTTTTCACAAACACACGTACACACACCTACTTGTAACAAGCGCGATTTTCCATGGGGCTTTCGCGCTCGAATTCAGCTCCACTATCCTATTCCTTTTGCATGCATGCTTTTTTTCTTCTTTGGTACTGTGGCTTGTTGGTCACCTTCGTGTCTGGTGGGAATAATGAGACAGACCAGTTGGCGTTGCTTGAGTTTAAAGCCAAGATAACTAGTGACCCTTTCGGGGTTATGAGCTCTTGGAATAACAACATCCACTTTTGTCAATGGCGAGGGATTACTCGTGGTCACCGACATCAGATGGTCACAATGTTGGACCTAAAATCTCTGAAACTGGTAGGTTCCATATCATCGTCTGTTGGAAATTTAAGTTTTTTGAAGAGTCTAACACTCCAAAACAACAGCTTTCATAATGAAATCCCTCTAGAAATTGGTCGTTTGCATAGATTGCAAGTCTTACGATTGCAAAATAACACAATCAATGGCAAAATTCCTATCAGTTTAGCCAGTTGCACTAACCTCAATTTCCTTCAAGTCAGTTACAACCTTCTGACTGGAGAAATCCCATCAAATCTTGGCACTTTGTCAAAACTCCGATTCTTTGCTATTCCCCAAAATAATGTGACAGGAAGTATCCCAAATTCTTTCGGAAACATGTCATCTCTTGAAGTGTTTTCTGCATTTTTTAATCAATTGGGTGGGAGCATCCTTGATTCTTTTGGCCAATTGACCAAACTTACAGTTTTTAATATGGGTTCAAATAAGTTGTCTGGTACAATTCCTCCTTCATTCTTCAATCTTTCATCAATGATTGACTTTAATGTAGGAGGAAATCGAATCCAAGGGCATCTTCCACTAGACATAGGTATCACTCTACCAAATATCCATTTCTTTTCCATTATTGAAAACCAATTTACTGGATATATCCCTGCTTCAATAACTAATGCCTCAAATCTATATCTTCTTTAATTGTCTAATAATAAACTACATGGAAATGTTCCTTCTTTGGAGAAGCTAAATAGAATGAATCACTTTCGCATTAGCAACGACAATCTTGGAAATGGGGGAGAAAATGACTTGGGTTTCCTTTGCTCCTTGACAAATGACACCTATCTAACTTCATTGCTGATGATGCCGAAGAAAATCACCAATAGGTTACACAGCACTCGCACACTCAAAGTAGACCTGCACAACAAAATAATAGAAGACCTCACAGAGAGCACCGGTGTAGTGCTGGCCAAATACCATCCGAAGGTCAAGTTAGAATTATTCTCACAACTCTAGAATCCTAGAGAGGGTAAATTACGTGTACCTTGATTTGTGAGGGTATTGGGGCTTTTATAGTAGTAGAAGGTTGGCCTTGACGTAGAAGTCTTTTCCTTATAGGACTCTACTTGAGTAATCCCAAACGTGATGGGCAAAACATTTCCTTGTAGAGTGGGTCTTTCATTAAGCGCGTATCTTCTAGAATTATCCTTGCACTAGGATTCTGATTTCCTTTAGGATTCTCTCGGATTTCAAACGTGTGTAACAAGTATTTTAAGTCATGCTAGGCCCTGGGCTCTCTCCTATTGCCGGCCCATGGGTTAGGATCCGTCAAGCCCAATGTAGCGTAGGTTTGTCATGCTATTTTTTACCCCTTCAGTTGCCCCCTTCACCCTATGGTCCGTCATGATTTAGGTGGTCGGACCAGTAGGGTGACAGTTTAATTTTAATTGGGGTTGACGGTCCAAGATTATTTAGGTTGATGGTCCAAGATTATTTAGGTTGACGGTTGAAGATTATTTAGGTTGACGGTTGAAGACTCTTGAAGTTGACGGTTCTTCAAGGGGACATGAACTGTGAACATTTGTTGACAGGTTGTCAAGCATTTATGAGGCATGCCACGTGTCACTTTTCAATTGGATTTTGTACTGGATCGAAGCGTCGCTTCGTCTTCTGTGCATCTCTCATATATATAACACACTTCTCCTCCCTCATTTCTACACTTTTCAACCAAAACGTATTGTTAGAGCGCCATCGTCAACCTTGTCAGAGCAATCTGTCGAACATCTGTACCTGTCAACTATACAACCGTTGACTTTTCATTACTCAGAGAGCGGTGAGTATTTATTATTTTTTCCAAGTCTTGCATTTTGTGCTTACATTTTGCTAGACCTACACACCCGTTAGTCACTACTAGATCCGTCAGTCTTAGGTTTTGTCGTCGATTGTAGGAAATGTCTAGTGCGCCAAGTAATCAGTCAGTAGTTCGTGACGGGGGGCGGAATACGTGGAAGTATACCCGTCCGGTCATAAAGACCCAGAGAGTCCCGGCAAAGATAGGAGTCCGTCCGCCTCTTCCTCATCCTCAACAAATGAGGACATGGAGATGGTTGAAGTAGAAGATACATATGATGACGGCGAGGATCAACCATTGGGATCCGTCATCGGTGCTGATGGACTTAGGGAGTTCATTATGCTACCAGAGTGGACGGTGCATAAATTCACATCCATCATCAGGGAGAAACATTTCAGCACTTTTAGGGCTAACTTTCAAATTTCAGACTACATTCCAATCCGTCTACCCTACGTATCAGAGAAATGTTATTACGATGGGATAGAAGGTGTCGGAGTGTACGAGCAGATGTTGAAGGCGGGACTTAGGTTTCCGCTAAGTACCTTACATAGAGAACTTTTAAAATATTTGGGCCTGTCTGTCACCCAAATATCCCCAAACGCCTGGAGGGTCTTCATAACAATGGAGATTCTCTATGGTGCTATGACAGACGATGCTAGGAGGCTGACGATGCGTGAATTCCTTCATTGCTACCGTCCAGACGAAATTGACAGGTCAAGGGGAATGTATAGTTTTGCCAGTAGGAGCCCATTGTTGAAGGTTATTTTTGAAACACCCGACTCAAATAGAGACTGGAAGAGTTATTACTTCTTCTTAGAGGGTGACGAGTGGATGAGCCGTCCAAGAGAGACGGAGTATATGCCCGTCGACACAACTTGGGGAGTATTACATTCATCTCGTATGCATTCGTCCTAATTTGTAAATACTTTTTATATTTGTCAGCTATGGTTCTTTCTTCTAACAGTCCATTTTCTCTGCAGGTAGATGGCGCCCACAAGTTAGTATTGAGGAGTTTAGCTTTCTCGAGAAGATTTTTCAGAAGACCAAGCTGGAAGAAAGGACTTGGGCAAAGTTGGTAAACCCAAACACCATTTACTGGTATTGTGACGGTCTTGAACCCATTCCTGAAGCCGTTAGATATAACAAAAGAATTCACAGACATAAGTCCATCAACCTTTATTTTATATAAACGGCTTCAACTTAGTTTATGACTTTATCCATCCTTCTTTGCAGAGATGGACGATGCTAAGAGGAGGGCTCTGATAAAGGCACAAGCTGCCAAAAGAAAAGAGTCCGGCGAGGTGGTTCCCAAGGGGACGGCTCCGTCGATAAAAAGAAAGCCTCCGTCCAAATCTGACCGTCCACAAAAGCAGCAGAAAGTCTCTTTGGAACCTATCATCGGGTTAATGGCTGAGGGTGCGAAGACCGTCACGCCAGTAAAGTATGGGTCCGGCAAAGGTTTAATGAAGGCCCCGTCCACAAGCCAAGAGAAGCCTCCTCCTCTCCTTCGTAACGACTCCAAATTCGCCCTAGAGAAGCTTTCTTCTATAATCTCGTTTGAGGATTACGAGGATTTGGGTAATCACTCAACGGAGGTGATGAGGGAGACGGGTCTCTTTGCTGTCGCTCAGGTAATGTTTGTCTGTCGGTTTATGCCCGTCCACTCTACTTTGTTTTTTGTTTTTGTTTTTGTTTTTGTTTTTGTTTTTGTTTTTGTTTTTGTTTTTGTTTTTTGTTTTGTTTTGTTTTGTTTTTGTTTTTGTTTTTGTTTTTGTTTTTGTTTTTTTTTTCTTTTTCTAACACTCTTAACTTGTTTGTTTCAGTCCTTGGTCATGATGAAGGGCCTAATGGACCGGTGCCTTAATCGTGAGGCGGCCCTAGAACGTGTTCAAACAAAGGTGGAGCAGACGGAGAGTGAGCTAAGTCAACTTAGCAAGTGGAAGTCCACTATGGAGAAAAAGTTTGACATTTCAGAATAGGTAAGGAAAGAGCTTGAGCAAAAGACGGATGAGGATGGGAAGGCCTTGGAGATCAAAGAAAAAGAAATCCAAGACTTGAAGGAAAAGCTCCGTCAAGTTAAGGAGGTAGCGGTTCGAGAATACCGTGATTCTGACTCCTTGCTAGGCGAGCTGGGGGGCTCGTTCCTTCAAGGTTTTGATGATGCGCTCCGTCAAGTTAAGAGAGCCTACCCTGAATTGGACGTGTCAATTATAAATGTCAATGACCAAGACTAGACATCTACTTTGCCCGTCGCCTCAGAAAACACAGACGACCTCTTTGCTGAGGAGGCAGTTCAGGGTGACGGAGAATCAACTCCAGTAAAAAATGTTCAAGATGCCGACCCGAAAATGTAAAATTTTATATATATTATTTATTTATTTTTTTTGAGAACGATCCGTCCTTAATTTTGTGTATTAAACAGTTACCCTCCGAGGGTTTTATCCGTCGTTATTGCATTTTATAATTTTATGCTTGCTATATCAATCTTTATTATTTTTTGAATGATGCATAAATATTCGTCCTCTTCAAGTTGTTCATTATAGAACTAGCCATTTTTATGGACTTGTGTAGTTTTTGTTTTTGGACGATCCGTCCTACTTGAATGGTTTAGGTAACCTATCCTGTCCTTTATTGTGGACTTGGAAATTTTCATCTAACGGGGCAATCCGTGCAGTTGACGGGCTTGTGTCCGTCCAATTAGAATTCATTGCATACCAAACGCTATTTGTTTGGGACTACCCGTCTATTTGGTGGATTTTGTTTTTACCGTCCATTTTTATTGACTCTAAGGAGTTTTCTTAAGTTAGGGACGATTCGTCTACTTAGCGTAATTTAATTTCATCTGTCTATTTATGGGCTTTGAATGTTGCCCGTCTAGGATGATCCATCCATTTTTTGGACTTGTAAATATTTCCAACCCACGTGTGGTCCGTCCACTTTGTGGTCTTGGCAGGTATTTCCACCTACTGGGTGATCCGTCCACTTTGTGGATTAACTATTCTCACATTATCAGTGATCCGTCCACTTTGTAAACTTTGTAAATATTTTCACCTTATGGGTGACCCGTCCACTTTGTGGACTAGATATTTTCTCTCTATGGGTGATTCGTCCACTTTGTGGACTTTGTAGATATTCTTACCCTATAGGTGATCCGTCCACTTTGTGGACTAACTATTTTCACTTATCAGTGATCCGTCCACTTTGTGGACTTTGTAAATATTCTCACCTTATGGGTGACCCGTTCACTTTGTGGACTAGATATTCTCACTTTATCAGTGATCTGTCCACTTTGTGGACTAGATATTTTCACTTTATGGGTGATCCGTCCACGTTGTGGATTCTGGTAGTCATCTGTACCAACTGTTATCCGTCCTTGAATTTAATTAGAAAAACATGGTTGTGTCTGAATAATTCTTCTTTAAAAAGAAAATGCGTTTGTAGGAGAAGTACCTGCGCCCTTGGGCTTAAAAAGGCACAAAATATTGTAGCAAAAATTATTAAAGGAAAACTAGTAATTGTAGCTAAAATAAAATGAACTGGGAAATCGCTGGTTTTTCATATTCTCTCTACTGGTAGTATTTCTGTAAATGCTCTGTGTTCCAAGGGTGCTGCAACTTTTGTCCGTCCACTGTCTCGAGGTGGTAGGTCCCCTTCCTTTGCCATGATGTGATCCTGTAGGGTCCTTCCCAGTTGGAGCCGAGCTTTCCTTGTGAAGGATCTCTAGCGGCACTCATTACTTTCCGTAGTACAAGATCACCGACCTGGAAGTCCCTATGCCTCACTTTGGTGTTGTAGTGTTTTGCCATGAGATTCTGATAATGCGCCAACCTCTGCTTTGCTGCCGCTCTGACTTCGTCCACTAGGTCGAGCTGGAGGCGCATGACCTCTTTGTTCTTATCTTCGTCGTAGCTCTCTACCCGGTAGCTTGTGAGCCCCACTTCTGCGGGAATGACAGCTTCGGTTCCATATGCAAGTCGAAATGGTGTTTCTCCAGTGGGTGTTCTTGCTGTGGTCCGGTATGCCCATAGGACGCTTGGTAGTTCGTCCGGCCAGATACCCTTTGCCCTCTCGAGCCGAGTCTTGATTATCTTGAGTAAGGACCGGTTCGTGACTTCGACTTGCTCATTTGCCTATGGGTGTGCTGGCGACGAGTAGTGATTCTTGATCCCTAGCTCCGAGCAAAAGTCTCTGAACACGTTGTTGTCGAATTGCTTACCGTTGTCAGAGACCAGTGCTCTGGGTATCCCGTACTTGCATATGATATTCCTCCAGACAAAACTTCGGATGTTCTTCTCCGTGATGGTGGCTAAGGCTTCTGCCTCCACCCACTTAGTGAAGTAGTCTATGTCAACTACCAGGAATTTTAGCTGCCGGATCGCCGTCGGGAATGGGCCCATGATATTAAGTCCCCATTGTGCGAACGGCCAGGGTGCCGTCATAGGGGTCAGTTCTTCGGACGGCTGTCTGATGAAATTGCTGAACTTTTGGCATTTGTCGCAGGACTGGACATAAGCTTGCGCATCCTTCATCATTGTAGGCAAGTAGTATCCTGCTCGGATCAACTTGTGTACTAATGATCGCGCGCCTGAGTGGTTTCTGTAGATACCCTCGTGTACCTCCCTCATGACATAGTTTGCTTCTTCGGTACCCAAGCATCTCAGATATGGACGTGAAAAGCCTCTTTTGTACAGGATGTCTTTTATCAAGACGAACCTCGCCGCCTGGACCTTTAGCTTTCTCGTAGCCTCCTTCCCGTTTGGTAAGACCCCATTCTTTAAGTATGAAACTGTCGGTGTGGTCCAATTACTTTCGGAGCCTATCTCCTTCATGTCGCCAGAAACTATTAGTGGAGAAAGTTGAACAAAAGAGAGTACATTACTAGGGATTATCATATGCTCTGCTGAAGCGGCTTTGGCTAGACGGTCGGCGTGCTCATTTTCTCCTCTGGGGATTTAGATGATTTTGGCCTTTAGGTCGTCTACTTTTGCCCTTACTTGATCAAGGTATCTCTTCATCCTTTCGCCCTTGCATTCATAGTCTCCATTCACTTGATTAGCCATGACCTGAGAGTTGCAGTAAATGACTACACTCGCGGCTCCTGTTGCTTTGGCGAGGTTGATGCCTGCTACTAATACTTCATACTCTGCTTCATTGTTGGTGGTGGGAAAGTCGAGACGGACCATACATTCAACCCTGTCTCCTTCGGGTGATAGTAGTACAATGCCAGCCCCCCCCGGCTCGTTTGTTGGATAATCCATTAGTATATATGCTCCAATGATTGGACTCTTTTGCTCCCTTGTCCTCGTCATGAGTGAATTCTGCTATGAAGTCAGAGACGATCTGTCCTTTGATGGCGGTCCATGGGTGGTACTTGATATCAAACTCGCTCAACTCTATAACCCATAATGCCAGTCGACCCGTAGCTTCAGGGTTGTTCATCGCCCGTCGCAAGGGCTTATCAGTCAGGACGTTCACCGTATGGGCTTGAAAGTATGGCTTGAGCTTGCGAGCCGCCGTAACTAATGTAAAGGCAAGTTTCTCCATAGGTGAGTATCTTTCTTCGGCATCGCGGAATGCCCGGCTGGTGTAGTATACAGGCTTCTGCACCCTATTCTCTTCTCTGATCAAGGCGGCGTTGACGACAGCGGGGGAGACGACTAGGTAGAGAAAAAGGTCTTCACCTGGTTGAAAGGGACTCAACAGTGGTGGGGAAGATAGATAGGCTTTCAACTCCTCGAATACTCGCTGACACTCGACAGTCCACTTAAAAGACTTCTTCAATGTGCGAAAGAAAGGTAAGCACTTGTCTGTGGCTCTTGACACGAATCTATTCAATGCCGCTATTTTGCCATTGAGGCTTTGTACCTCCTTCACATTTCTTGGTGGGGCCATCTCCATTATGGCTCGGATCTTGTCCAGGTTGGCCTCAATCCCCCTTTGAGATACCATGAATCCTAGGAATTTTCCCGCCGTCACCCCGAAGGCGCACTTTCCCGGATTGAACTTCATGTTGTAGGAGTGAAGGGTATTAAATGTTTCTCTAAGGTCTTCCAGGTGATCTTCCTTCCTTCGGCTCTTTACTAGCATGTCATCGACATAAACTTGGATATTTCTCCCGATTTGCTGCGCAAACATCTTGTTCATAAGCTTTTGGTACGTTGCACCCGCGTTCTTTAGGCCGAAGGGCATTACTTTGTAATAGAAGAGGCCTTGACTGGTCACGAACGAAGTTTTCTCCTGATCAACTTCGTGCATTCAGATTTGGTTGTAACCTGAGAAGGCGTCCATGAAGCTTAGCAGCTGGTGCCGAGCCGTTGAGTCTACTAGGACGTCGACCCTTGGGAGGGGATAGCTATCTTTAGGGTAGGATTTGTTAAGATCGGTGAAGTCCACACACATCCGCCACTTCTCGCTAGCTTTCTTAACCATTACTACGTTCGCCAGCCAAACGGGGTAGTAAACTTCCCTAATGAAACTTGCTTCCTGTAGTTTGCAGACTTCTTTTGTTATAGCTTGATCTCGTTCCGGGGCGAACACTCTCTTCTTTTGTTAGACGGGTGGAAAGGAGGGTGATACATTCAACCTGTGTACCATGACTGAAGGGTCTATTCCTGGCATGTCGTCATGACTCTAAGCGAATACGTCTCGATTGATCCCGAGAAAAGTTATGAGCTCTTGACGGATTGCGGGGTTAACGAGTGTTCCGATTTTGGTCGTTCGATCAGGATCGGAACTGTCAAGAGGTATCTCCTCTAGTTTCTCTACTGGTTCCGTCACCGTCCGGTGCTCTTGTATATTCAAGGCCTGGACCTGATCGTTCATCTCCATCATGGCTACATAGCATTCACGTGCGGCCATTTGACTTTCGCGCAGCTTTCCCACTCCATAGTTGGTAGGGAACTTAATCATCAGGTGGTAAGTTGAAGTTACCGCCCTCCACAAATTGAGCGTGGGTCGTTCGAGGATAGTGTTGTAGGCAGATGAGCAATCGACCACTAGGAACGTTATGTCCTTGATGATCTGCTGGGGGTAATCGCCTACCGCTACGGATAATATGACCACGCCTAGGGGGAATACCCTGCTTCCTCCGAAATCAACGAGTGGGGCGTTTTTCGGAATCAATCGTTCCTTGTCGATCCTCATTTGCTGGAACGCCGGGTAGTATAGGATATCTGCTGAGCGGCTGTTGTCGACCAACACTCGGTGCATGTTGTAGTCCCCTACCCGTATGCTGACGACGAGCGCATCGTCATGTGGATGGTGAAGACGTCGCGCATCTTCTTCTGAGAATCCGATAATGGGGCCTTCTCTCCGTGTTATCTTCGGCACGGCTCCTGTCAGCTGAACATTTTGCACCATCCTGAGGTAGGTTTTGCGAGCCTTTTTTGAAGACCCAACTGCAGTTGTTCCTCCCACTATCATCCTTATGTCCCCTATAGGGGGTCTTGGTCGCTCATTCTCCCGTCGGGGGTGCTGTTCTTGTGGAGGTGGATCTGTTCTCTCTTTGCTAACAAACCTCTGTAGTTTTCCTAGTCTGATAAGGGCTTCAATTTGCTGCTTCAGGTCATAGCAATCGGCCGTGTTGTGACCATGGTCATGGTGGAAGCGGCAATATTTGTCCCTAGATCATTTGTTGGGATCACTCTTCAGCTTTCCAAGGAACGTCAGAGCCCCTTCGTCCTTGATTTGCATTAGGACTTGATCTATTGGGGTGGTTAATGGAGTGAAGCTTGTGAATCTTTCCCCCAGGGGCTTAGGGCGTCTCTTATCCCTTCGGTCTCCTGTCCTTGCTTTCTTCCGGCCTTGGTCCTGTAGGGTGTCTTCTTGCCTTTCTCTTTTCTTGGGTCTCTCTTCTCGGGCCAACAGCGCGTCTTCAGCGTTCATATACTTGGTGGCCCTATAAAGCACTTCTGACACGGTCTTCGGGTCATTTTTGTACAGGGAGAACAAAAACTTACCCTCCTTCAGCCCATTCATGAATGATGCTACAAGTATCTTGTCGTCGGCTTCGTCGATCAAGAGTGCCTCCTTATTGAAGCGGGATATGTAGGCCCTCAACGTTTCCTCCTCTCGCTGCTTGATACTCATTAAGCAAGCTGTAGACTTCTTGTATTGATGTCCACCGATGAAGTGCGCAGTAAATTGAGCGTTTAGCTCCTTGAAGGTGCTGATGGAGTTGGGTGCCAGCCGGCTGAACCAAATTCTTGCCGCAACCTTTAGCGTTGTAGGGAAGGCCCTACACATAATTGCATCTGCTACTCCTTGAAGGTGCATCAAGGTCTTAAAGGTCTCTAGGTGGTTTAGAGGGTCCTTGACCTTGTCATAACTATCCATATGTGGCATGCGAAACTTACCTGGCAGGGGGAAGGAGTTGACGGAGGTGGTGAATGGTGAGTCAGTCCGGTTAACAAGGTCATCAAGGTCGCTGAACACTCGTCCCTTGAGAGCGTTCATCATTACTTCCATCTTTTCCTTCATTGCCTGCATCTCCGCGATAATAGATGGCGGAGCCGTATCCACAAGGGAGGGAAGGCTCATGTTTTGTCGCTCTGGTCTGCTTGGGGCATTACTGGCCTGTGGTCCCTCTTGATTCCTCCTTTCAGCGCTGGTTCCTTCTTGATCCGCTCCTTGGTTATTTGGTGCTGCTTTTTTCTGGTTCAACTACTCCTCCAGGTCGCGATTTTGTTTGGTGAGGCACTCCACGGCTGCGGCAAGAGTCTTAACCTGCTTCTCAAGTGCGGTCGTGGGGGCTTCTTCTTCTTGAACGTCGTTAGTGGTTGCCATTGAGTGAGTGAGCACCATGCAACTCTTTTGTCCGGGAAGCGACAATGTGGCTTAAACGCTTTCCTACAGACAGTGCCAACTGATGATGCCGAAGAAAATCACCAATAGGTTACATAACACTCGCACACTCAAAGTAGACCTACACAACAAAATAATAGATGACCTCACAGAGAGCACTGGTGTGGTGCCAGCCAAATACCCTCCGAAGGTCAAGTTAGAATTATTCTCACAACTCTAGAGTGCTAGAGAGGGTAAATTACGCGTACCTTAATTTGTGAGGGTATTGGGGCTTTTATAGTAGTAGAAGGTTGGCCTTGACGAAGAAGTCTTTTTCTTATAGGACTCTACTTGAGTAATCCCAAACGTGATGGGCAAAATATTTCCTTGTAGAGTGGGTCTTTCATTAAGCGCGTATCTTCTAGAATTATCCTTACACTAGGATTCTGATTTCCTTTAGGATTCTCTCGGATTTCAAACGTGTGTAACAAGTATTTTAAGTCATGCTAGGCCCTGGGCTCTCTCCTATTGCCGGCCCATGGGCTAGGATCTGTTAGGCCCAATGTGGCGTAGGTTCGTCATGCTATTTTTTACCCCTTCAATTGCATATAATTAGAAATAACTTTGATGGAGAGTTGCCCAAGTGCATTGACAATCTCTCAACTACTCTTATCTCATTGTTTTTGGATGATAATATAATATCTGGAAAGATTCCTATTGAAATAGGAAATTTGATTAACTTGGAGGAACTCCATATGTGGCAGAACAATTTATTAGGTAATATTCCCTTTGAAATTGGAATGCTTCAAAAATTACAATTTTTGGCATTAAATAATATCAATTTCTATGGGAACATTCCCTTTGAAATTGGAAAGCTTCAGAAGTTACAACTTTTGGCATTAAATACAAACAATTTCTATGGGAACATTCCATTCTCTGTAGGAAATTTAACATTCTTGACATACTTGAATTTATATGAGAATAATTTTCAAGGCAACATCCCTTTAAGTCTAAGCAAGTGCCAACATTTGTTTACTTTGAATCTAGCTCATAACAATCTCAATGGTTCGATATCTTACACCTTTTGGACTCTTTGCCGTAAGTCAAAACTCTCTGTGAAGAAACAATCAGAAAAGGCCAAGATATCAATATCTATCAATCTAGAAACATATATTCAGGAAATAGAAACAATCAATCTATAAAAATTTAATAATATATATATATATATATTTATATATATTTATATATGCACAACACCGGTTAAGTTCAGCCAAATTGTAACCAATCTAAGGTTTCTTAATGACATGTACATGATATAATAAGTTTAAAAATACAAAAATCTTCATAATTATTATTTTTTTAATAATTGTTGAGGTAGCTTAAAATGAGATATTCAAATCAAATTTTCATCTTCTGTCTTTTATCTTCCATTGTAACTATCGAATTTTAAAAATGATAGAAAAAGACCATTACATGCTTTGACAATGTCAGCATGCAAAATTCCCAAGTCACCATTGTCTTTTGTCTTTTGTCTTTTGGGTTAGGTCCGTATCAAATCACTAAACCAAAATTCCCGCAATGTTTCTTACTTGCTATATAAATGTTCATGCTTGCATTATTGACTTGTATTTGATGGTTTTTAGACCCCTTAAAAACACAATTGGATTAACCTAGGTAATTAGCCAAGATGTTACTTAGTCCAATTTAACAAATCTAGGTTATCACAATCACAACAATCATATCATGCAAAGCAGCGGAAAGATAAATAAGACAATGATATGATCACCCAGGAAACCAAACCGGTAAAAACCTGGGGAGGATTTAACTTAGCTATCCTCAAGGTAAATCTGAATCCACTATCTTGAAAGAATCGAAGTTCATACAATAAGACTTACAAGCCCCCACGCTCGACTTCTTATTGCTACCCACCAGTAGAACTTACTGACACAACCATGTGCAAGCTCCGAATCCACGGACTCCTTCTTTCTTGGATTCACCACCAGATACAAGCACACCTGCTATTGTTTCTTTAAACTTCAATGGAAGCAACTGAATTGATCATCAAGGTGTAGATAATATCTCCTCTTTGAAAACCCTAAGTTTGTGTAAATGAAAGCTCCTCTAGATCTCACAAGAGATTTACACAAACAGCAATATGAGCAACAATACAACTCTCTTGCAACCAAGACTTTAGAGAGGTTTGGGTACAAAACCCTAAAACCAAAAGAGGCACAAGAGGCACTTTAATCTCTCTCTCTTTAGTCTAAAAAACGTGGCTTAGGGTTTCCTTTATATAGTGGGAGAAGTAGATCTAAAACCCTAATCCTTAATGGGCTTAAGCTGTTGTTTGGGCCGACTTAAAATTTTGCAGATACAATTTTCGATTGATCGAGCCTGTTCTTCGATCGATCGAACTAGGCAGGATATGAAGTCTTCTTCCTGCAGCTTGTATGTTCTTGAATCTTGACTTGAATCACCTTGAGCATTGTTTAATAAAACCTACAAACTCTAAGATCTATATCTAAACAAGTTTGTGTTCACGATTTACCAATTATTCTAAACATTTAGAACCTAACAAACTCCCCCTTTGGCAATTCGTGACAAAACTTTCATACAAAATGAAATGCTCAAATACAAGAACAACCCAATACAATAAAATGCCCATTACAACAAATTCAACCTAACTACTATCTATCAGTTGCAAGTGTAGACAGCAGCTTAATTGAATTAACCTATATATTTCCTGAAACACTAAACAAAATGCATAAATGCATGTGTGACAGAAAAACAAAAAAGTAAATAAACAAATATGCAAACTAACTCTCCCCCTAAGTTAGATACATCAAAAACAATGTTAACTCCCCCTAAACAGAATATTCTTGTATTTTCCACACTTATTCCCACATTTCATCTAAATCTCTCCCCCTTTTTGTCATGTATTGACAAAGATAACTCAAACAAAGAGTAACAAAGGTCAAGAGAAAATAGGCAATCAAGGGAACACAAAACAATTCAACTCTATAGAAAATAGAGACAACACCCCATATAAACAATAAAGGTTAAAAACAAGCTTCTCCCCCTATAAAAATAGGAAACACAAAACAAGTGTTGGAAAAAACAGTTTTGGGGAAAATTTAGGAGGTGGGGATATATAAAAAACACACAAACCAAACTTAAAAAAAATTGAGGATACACATAAAGAAAAAATATTCTCTCTTTCAATAAAATGCAAACATGGCACTATTTGACCTATAAACAGTTGCATGAGTAGAGAAAATATTTGCACATTGATTATCCATCATAAAAATATTTTCTACAGTTCACACATAAAAATATTTGCACATATATTATCCATCATAGCTCAAAAATTAATCAATCAATTTTTTGATCAAGTTGAGTACCCAATGTAGCAAAGTGTATGCATGTTATGTGTGAAAACAATGAGAGATATAACTGCAAAACTGCAAGATGGATACAAAAACAATGCAATGCATGTGAATCCTAAACACAAATGATGCATGAAAAAAAAAATTTGGTCAAAAACATAGAAACTGAAAATTTTTCAGTTGCAATCGATCGAGAATCGATCGAACATCAATCGAGTCAGGCAAACTCAAACCAAAAATTTTAATCACAATTTCGATTGATCAAAAAACAGGTTTGATCGATCGAAAGTCTGGAAAAATCAGATTTTTGAAAAACAGAGCATTTTAATGCAGAAACTCCTCAAAGCACATTGTTTTATATAAAAAAGAAAAAATGCATGAGTATGAGAGGAAAAGTTTTTCAAAAACACTTGAATTCAACCCAGATCTTCTAAAATCAAGATTTTCAATCAATTTGTCCTCAAAGCGCAAACATTAAACACATTTTGTATTAAAATCAAGGAACTTTTAATCTTGGATGACCACAACAAAATCACACACAATATAATGTACCAAGTTTAGCAAAGAGTAACTTGTGTAGTGTGTGCAACTAGCAAAAACTTGAGATACATGTGAGGAGATATATAAATAGAAATCAATCACAGAGTCTACAAAATTCATCACATAGAATTTGAAAGTGACTATCACCTAAAGAGTTATATCATATAACTCCCACATCTCCTATATCATATAACTCCCACATCTCCTAGATCATAAGCTTGCAATCATATAAGTTTCTTGATTTTGCCTCATATTGTACACACAAATTTTAATTATTCAGAAACTTAATAAAATAGCCGGAATAATGTACACACCAATTTTAGCAATTATTTGATTTAGCTTTAAGTCCAATAATGTACACACCAATTTTAACATTTAAACCGAGGCTACATCTTATGATCTTTTTGTGCATGTGCTATACTTTCTCGAGCACAAAATTTTACGATATGCATTAAAGTGTTCATGATTGGCTAGTGAACAGTGGTGAGATGGTTATTTATGCCTTTCTCTAAAGGTTCAAGTCTAACAGTCAAAGACATATGACTTCAAGATCAAAACAAAGTGATCAAAACCATAAACATCTTTACCACACAACATGCACTACAAAGCTTCAACTAGTAAAGTGCAATAAGTAAACTCATCAAAGCTAAACAAGGTACATAAACTTGTTATGTAAAGATAATATGGCCAATCCTTGATTATAAATCCAAGATGTGAAAAACACAAAAATCTTTTTGGTTTAAAAAAATTTATGACCAAAAACAAAAAAGCACACATTATGCTAAATGAACAATGCAAATGCAATGCATGACAGTGCTTAACTAAGCTATAGAGGGTACACAAATAAGAAATATCAATTTCTTAATTAATCCATGAGTACATGTACAAACTAGTACATACTCATACACAATTATGAATAGCTTAGCACTTATATAACACATACTATTCAAGTTTCTCCATAATGTCAAGCATGTTCTAAATCAAGAGAGATATCATAATTCATGTAATCCTCAAGAAAAATAAAACATGATTCAAAATAAAATATTTTTGTCTTTTTGAAAATTTTTCAATGTTTTTGGATTTTTTTTATTAAATAAAAAAATTCTAAAAGAAACAAAACAACCAAAAAAAAAATAAGACATGTTCACAAACAATTGAAAGAATTAAATCAGGAACAAGTCAGCAACACTCACCTTAGAGAATTTTTTCTCACCCATATAGCACGAGTTTTTGGCTTTGTAGGTGAAAATTCATGAGAAACAGAGTGTATTTGAGGAATTACACCAATTTTCTGAAAGAGACTGAAATCCTGCAAATTCCTTTCACAAGCCAACAAGCTCAAATTTTTCAAAAGAATATGAAACAATTTATATGGACTTATGGTAGGAGAACTATCATCACAAATCCTAGATTGAAACACAGAATGCTTAAATTTCAGTTTATGACAATTAGGACGAATGTGACTGGAGACACCACAAAAGTGACAAACAGGAACAAATTTAGGAACATCAGTATTCCTAACAACAAATCTAGTCTCAGATTTTGGTTTTTGCCTCAACAAAGAACAATTTGATCTAATATGACCAACAACACCACAAAGGTGACAAGTAGGCACAAAAATATATTTATTATACTCTCTAACAGTAGGTTTTGACATAGGTTTAGAAACATCAGCGTCAACATCAGAACTTTTACCTTTGTCTAACCTAGCAAAATAAGCATTTTATTTATTATTCCTCTTCAAAGGAGGGATATAAACTTTCTCAGTTTTAGGCTTAAGAGAAACAGAAACACTTCTATTATCAACAGTATGCTTGATACTAGTCAAATTTTCAATTTTAGCTTTAGATTCAACTAACTCTTGTTCCAAGCTTTTCATCTTCTCATCTTGAGAGAAAATTTGATTTCTCAAAAATTCATTCTTTTTATTAGATTCATCTAATCTAACAACCAATTCCTCTTTTTCAAGATTAGCCAATTTTAACTCTTTCTTGAATTTCTTAGCAATTTTCATAGATTTCAATAATTCCTTACTCACAGGCATCAATAAAATCAACAGAAGTATGAGCAGAAACATGATCAAAAAGACACTTCAAATTATTCATGACAATAGGGGTCAAGGATCAGCTCTTTGATCAAAAGATCTAAAACAAAAGAGCAACCTGCTCTGATACCACTTGATAGTTTTTAGACCCCTTAAAAACACAATTGGATTAACTTAGGTAATTAGCCAAGTTGTTACTTAGTCCAATTTAACAAATCTAGGTTATCACAATCACAACAATCGTATCATGCAAAGCAGCAGAAAAATAAATAAGACAATGATATGATCACCCAGGAAACCAAACCGGTAAAAACCTGGGGAGGATTTAACCTAGCTATCCTCAAGGTAAACCTGAATCCACTATCTTGAAAGAATCGAAGTTCATACAATAAGACTTACAAGCCCCCACACTCGACTTCTTATTGCTACCTACCAGTAGAACTTACTGACATGACCACGTGCAAGTTCCGAATCCACAGACTCCTTCTTTCTTGGATTCACCACCAGATATAAGCACACCTGCTTGTGTTTCTTTAAACTTCAATGGTAGCAACTAAATTGATCATCAAGGTATAGATAATATCTCTTCCTTGAAAACCCTAAGTTTGTGTAAAGGAAAACTCCTCTAGATCTCACAAGAGATTTACACAAACAGCAATATGAGCAACAATACAACTCTCTAGCAACCAAGACTTTAAAGAGGTTTGGGTACAAAACCCTAAAACCAAAAGAGGCACAAAAGGCACTCTAATCTCTCTCTCTTCAGTCTCAAAAACGTGGCTTAGGGTTTCCTTTATATAGTGAGAGAAGTAGATCTGAAATCCTAATCCTTAATGGGGCTTAAGCTGTTGTTTGGGCTGACTTGAAATTCTGCAGATACGATTTTCGATTGATCAAGCCTGTCCTTCGATCGATCGAACTAGGCAGAATATGAAGTCTTCTTCCTGCAGCTTGTTTGTTCTTGAATCTTGACTTGAATCACCTTGAGCATTGTCTAATAAAACCTATAGACTCTAAGATCTATATCTAGACAAGTTTGTGTTCACGATTTGCCAATTGTTCTAAACATTTAGAACCTAACAGTATTATTGGCTACAAAGCAGTGAAATCAAACTCTTAGTTTTCATAAACAAATATACCCACTTTGTACCAAGCGTGATTTTCCATGGGGCTTTCATGCTCGAATTCAACTACACTATCAACATCCTTTTGTTACTCTATGCATGCTTTTTTTATCCTTTCGTGCTGTGGCTTGTTGTTCGCCTTCGCGGTTGGTGGGAATAATGAGACAGACCGGTTGGCATTGCTTGAGTTCAAAGCCAAGATAGCCAGTGACCCTTTTGGGGCTATGAACTCTTGGAATGACAGCATCCACTTTTGTCAATGGCAAGGGGTTACTTGTGGTCATCGACATCAAAGGGTCACGGTGTTGGACTTGTGGTCTTTGAAATTGGTAGGCTCTATATCACCACATGTTGGAAATTTAAGTTTTTTGAAGATTATATTTCTTGGAAACAACAGCCTTTTTAATGAAATCCCTCCTGAAATTGGTCGTTTGCATAGATTGCAATTCTTTCGTTTGCCAAATAACACACTTAGTGGCCAAATTCCTAGTAGTTTATCTAATTGCTCCAATCTTATTGAATATTTTTGTCAATTATGACCTTCTATCTGGAGAAATTCCTGCAAATCTTGACACCTTGTCAAAACTCCAAAAAATTGGTATTCACAATAATAATCTGACAGGAAGTTTCCCAAATTCTTTTGGAAACTTATCATCTTTAGAAGTGATTTCTGCACCTTTTAATAACTTGGGTGGGAGTATTCCTGAATCTTTTGTCCATTTGACCAAACTTAGAATTTTTGGAGTGAGTTCAAATAGGTTGTCTGGTACAATTCCTCCTTCAATCTTCAATCTTTCCTCAATAATACAATTTGATGTAGGAAACAACCAAATCCAAGGGCATCTTCCATTAGACATAGGTATCACTTTACCAAATATTGAATTTTTTTCCATTAGTGGAAACCAATTTATTGGTAGTATACCAAGTTCAATTTCCAATGCCACAAATCTTGATACACTTCAATTGAACATAAATAAACTAAATGGAAAAATTTCTTCTTTGGAGGAGCTAAATAAAATGACACGTTTTCGCATTTCCGGCGACCTTCTTGGAAATGGAGGGGCAAAGGACTTGGGTTTTCTATGTTCTTTGACAAATGCCACCTATCTGATTACATTGCAAATAAGTACCAATAACTTTGGGGGAGAGTTACCAAAGTGTATTGGCAATTTCTCAAGTAATCTTACCCAATTGGCTCTAGATAATAATAAAATATCTGGAAAGATTCCTGCTGAAGTAGGAAATTTGATCAACTTGTTGAGGCTTGATATGTGGCAGAACAAATTATCAGGTAATATTCCCTATGAAATTGGAAATCTTTAGAAGTTACAAATTTTGGCATTAAATACAAATAATTTCTATGGGAACGTTCCATCCTCTATTTGAAATTTAACCGTCTTGACAAACTTGTATTTATATGAGAATAATCTTCAAGGCAACATCCCTCTATGTCTAAGCAAGTGCCGAAATTTGTTTAATCTGAATCTTGCTAATAACAATCTTAGTGGTTCGATATCCATAAAAGTCATTGGTCTCTCACCAATTTTTTTATTTCTTTCTGTCAACCAGTTTATTGGTGTTCTTCCCGTGGAAGTAGGCAATTTTGAGAATCTAGATATTTTGGATATTTCAAAAAACATGTTTGGCGAAATTCTAGTTAGTTTGGGAAGCTGCATAAAGTTGGAATTGTTGGTGTGGTGTGTGTTCCAAACACTTTTATTCTTATTTATTTTCTAGCCGTTGGAAATTTATGAGTAAAATAGCCGTTGGGCAATTATGAGAAAAACAACCGTTGGGCAATAATTGATAATATAGCCGTTGGGCTTTTAAGGGTTATTAGTAACCAATAACTATAGAATATTATCTTCATAAGTAGCCTATATAATACTCATCATAACACACTTTCTAAAGGGTCTTTTTACTACTCTATATTTTTTATATATACACAAGTCTACTATCTTCCTCTCCCACATATTTTTTCTACAAGAATATTTGTTCTAAGGAAAGGCAATAGAGGGTTGTTCTTAAACCTTTTGTGAGTGGAAGTGCGTACATCACAAAGGTCGACGCTATAGTCTAATCCTGGGGGGTTGTTTGGCCAAGAGAACCAATCGCACCAAGTTTTACTTTGGGTGGCACGAATCAACCTTTAAGAACAACGCTCTTTGCGTGATTCTATAGCACTGTGAGATTGTTCCTTACTTTACTTAAATTTATATTATTATTGCTTATTTACATTCTTGCTAATTATTTGGGACATTGTTTGTTGTATCAAACTTGTTTATTCACTATTATTTTCCAACAGGAATATCTATACATGGGAAGAAACCACTTCCAAGGGATCATTCCTCCATCTTTTGAATCATTAAGAGGTCTTCAATATCTAGATCTGTCAAACAATAATTTGACTGGCGAAGTTCCTAAATTTTTGGAGGTTTTTGTTTACTTGCAATTTCTAAATCTATCTTACAATCATTTTGAGGGAGATGTGCCAACAAACAAAGATTTCAATAATACAAGTGCAACTTTCCTTGAGGGAAATGTTCAGCTTTGTGGAGGAATATCTGAGTTTCAGCTTCCTAAATGCAAATACAAAAAATTGAACCAGTGGAAGTTGACCTTTACCTTAAAGTTAATAGTCTGTATACTTTCTGGGGTTTTTGGGGTAATTTTGATGCTGTCCTTGCTAGTTATTTGTTCTTTAAGTAAAAAACAAAAAGAAAGCACTTTAAGTAATTCAGGAAAGTTTCTCTTGAATGTATCTTATCAAACTCTCTTAAAAGCTACTGATGGGTTCTCCTCCACCAATTTAATTGGTGTGGGTGGCTTTGGATCTATGTATAGAGGAATTCTTGATCAAGGTCATGAATTTAAAGCTTTAGTATATGAGTTCATGTCTAATGGAAGCCTTGATGAGTGGTTGCATCCAGCTACAAGAACAAATAATGTTCCCGAGAAACCAAAGAATTTGAATCTTCTTCAAAGACTAAATATTGTCATTGATGTTGCTAATGCATTGGATTATCTATGTCATCATTGTCATACACCAATCATTCATTGTGACCTCAAACCTAGCAATGTTCTTCTTGATGATGAAATGATTGGACATGTTAGTGACTTTGGTTTGGCAAGGTTCCTTTTTGAGGACACCCATGATTGTTTCACTAATCAATCAAGCTCCATCGTATTCAGAGGAACAATGGGTTATGCTCCGCCAGGTGAATATTTTCATTGTTTCTTAATATTTCTTAATGTAGTCTCAAGCATGAACGGTTCAAATATTGTACAAAGTAGAGCGCATCCTAAACAATTTTTCCACTTCTCATAATAATTATTTTCCTATTGCATGCCACCAAAAGATCATCTTAAAGTTTGTAAGATTAATTATATTTCCCTTTTTATTTGTAAAAAATTAGAAATAACCATATTACAATAAATATTATGTGCAATTACAGAGTATGGCATGGGAAATGAGATGTCTATCCTTGGCGATGTCTATAGTTATGGCATACTATTGTTAGAGATGTTTACAGGAAAACAGCCCACTGATGACATGTTCAAAGATGGCTTGAACCTTCATGATTTTGTTAAAACAGCTTTGCTTGACCAAGTGATTGACAGTTTAGATCCTAATCTTCTTTGGGAAAGAGAAGATGAGATGACATGGATGAATGATATATTCTCACAATCAAAATCAAATTAGAAGTCCCAAAATTCAAGAATGCTTTATTTTGATATTTGGAATTGGAGTTTCTTGTTCTTGGGAGTTTGCAAGAGAAAGGATGAACATGAGTGACGTTGTAAATGAACTGCATTCGATTAAAGAAAAGCTCCTTGGAACTAGAATACGCCAAGAAAAACATCTACTTATAGGTAAATTTTTTGTCACACAGTAGTAGTAATGATATGGTAGTGAATCCCCCAACACCAAGTGATGAATATCTTTCTAATTCTTATACATTGAAATGATTTATCTCAGCTCAATAATTTAGAAACATAATTATCTTGCTTCATCACAGGTACACTATCTGGGACAGAAAGCTTAATTTCAGACACAACAACTAGAATTGAAGAAGAATCTGTAAAAGCTTAAAGGAAAAAAAGAAGAATTGCGGAGTTGTCTTTACAAAAGATTGATACTGAAATTGAGATCAAAGTGATTCAACTTCCTGCTGCTCTGAATTATCCTGGTTTCATTGTTAGCAGTAAATGCAATTAGGTACCAGTCATTTGAAGCTGCCTTGAATTCCGGAATTGCTTCTTTTGAAGGTTTTGAGGCTAGAATAGAACATATTTGGCCTTCTCTAAGATGTGGTTTACCATGAACTCTTATTTTGTTATTTCTTTGCTAATATTAATCAATTACTAATGGCTACTTTAGTAGGGTGTTATTATTATTATTATTATTATTATTTTTTTTTTGTGTGTGTGGATATTAGTATTGTTTATGTACAAAACTATTTTTGTTCATCAAATGTTTGTATGCTTTTGATATGCATTAATAGATAAACATTTCCTCCAACTCTCCAAGTATTTTACAAATTAGCTAGTTATATATGGTCATTCCCATGTATTGGACCACTTTTCAAATAGTGGGTATTTTAATATTTTTACCAAATGGTAAAATTGATTCCATACTGAATAAGGTACGATCTTATTTAAACTATCTATATGTGCTTCATTTAGACATTCTAACTTATGGTATGAGATTCTTAAAAAAAAAAAGAAAATTGTTCCTTATGTTATGTGATGACTCGCAGAACATCATCACGTCCATATACTAAAATACATGTATATCAACTGTTATTAAAATATATTAGACCCGTTGTTTAAAAAAAATTATACAAAAATAGTAGTATCATTTTATGTACTAATTAACAGAGGCTAGTGGTTAAACGGAAGGATTGGATTGATAAAATTAAAACCTTAGGAACCAAACTAACAACTCATCAAAATGTTGAGGGTCTAAATTGTTTTTAACCAAAAAAAAAAAATGTGGAGCATTAAAGACCAGTGGAAGTTGCAATCACAACCAAAATAAAAACATGTGGGCATTAGAGACCTGTGGAATTTTCTTTCACAACCAAAAAAGAAAAAGAAAAAGAAAAAGAAAAGATGTTACTTGTTAATTAGTTGTTAGCATATTATCAGGAATGGTCAAGATTCTCCATGGAAACATCTCTAATGCTACAAAAGCGTGTGATAGTTTAGTGAGGGACCTAGAAAGTAGAAAGAACCAATTTAAGAAGCTACAGGACTTATGGCATGACCAACAAGACCTATCCTACTACTCCCAAGTCTTTGTTTCACCCAGGTTTACTGGAAAAGCTCTTTCTAGGTGGAAATTCTGGACACGTTTGTAGTTGCAGAAAACTTTTACATTTTTTTTGTTTTTGTTTTGGTAATATGGATAAAGTTTTACATCTTTGCTATCATGCTTGGATATTCTGTTAAACAAGGTTAGTAATACACTTAGTAACAATAAATAACAACAAAAATCACATTTACACCGTTAATAAACACATGTTAAACTTTAGGGTAAAACTCAAAACTACTCATTCTATCCCTGTAGGATGAGTTTTACCAATCCTCATTTTTTAAACAAAATATTTTGCCAGTCTCTACACATTAGCTTATGAGCAATTTTAATCCTTAAAATTTGAAGTGATCATATTTGGCTCTTAGTAAGCTCGATTGATTGATCCCTTAGTCTATAAAAACTTCAAATGATCGATTTTAGTACCTAACAAATTTAAAATGATAGCTTTTAGCTCCTATGGAGTGATGATGTGTCTGAACACGTTATTTAAGAGGCTAAAAATGATCATTTTAAAAGGATACCTGTTTCCATGCCCAACCCTAGCTCCCAATCATCATAAGAATTTCTAGTCTTTGCTCATTGATGATGTCAAAAATCGTTAGTAAGTCACACGGTCCTCACATACTCAAGACAACACCTGCACAACATAGAAAAAGAAGACCTCAAGAGAGTACCGATATGGTACTGGCCAAAGACCCTCCCAAAGTTAAGTTAGAGAACTTGCTTCACAACTTTAGAGTGCTAGAGCTGGGATGAGTTATGCGTACCTTGATTTGTGAGGGTTTTGGGGTTTTTATAGTAGTGTAGAGCTGACTTTTGTTTCTTGGCGGAGAAGATCTTTCCCTATAGAGAAGATCCTCATTAATGCACGTATTTTGCAAAATCCTTTCCTTGTAGGAATTCCTTTGGTTAGGGTTGATTGTGAGATACAAGGAATTTCCTTACATAGATATCCGTGGGGGTTAATTTAAGCCAGACTGGACCCATCGGCCTCTTCACATCTGTCAGCCATCTGCTTTGTCCTATTGTTCCCGTTGGCATATGGAGACGCCTATCGAGTCTCCTTGTGGGGTCGTCCCGTGTGATGTTATTGGCCTAACTCTATCGTGAGTTTCCGTGAAGCTACCGGGTATGTCAGCATTGACGATCTTTTCACGCGATGTTTTGGGGTAATAATTTATGGCTAAAATAACCCTATCACTCATTAATTATGGAAACCTTTTTGTGTCAATGACCCACAGAGAGGACAAAGGACCACAAAGATTGAAGACCAGTCCTTGTGAATGCTGCACTAAAGAATAGTAAAACCATTTCTAATTCAATTATATGGACTCTGCTTTCAAGAATTGTAAGTGAGTATGGCGAGATGCATTTATAGATGGGGTCCATTAATTAAAAATTGGTCACGTAGTCTTTTCTCTTTTTCTTTTCCTTTTCCTTTTCAGACGTGTTCACACTTCTCTTTTTCTTAATCCTATTATAGAATTAGGATTGGTGGTGCCTAAAAAGCCATATTATTATTTTTAGCACACCACTAAGTACAAATTTATAAATTGGTGGAGCCAAAGTCAAATAATTTGGCTTTGCAGTTACAGTACATAGCCAAAAGGGCTATGCACTGTAGCCCATAGGTAAAAAAAAAAAAAAAAAGTGGAGTATTATTAAATTGCGTGTTCACATTGCTCATATTAAATATATTATTTTATTCATATATTCATATTGCTTTGTAATGAATATTTATTTTTATTGTAATAGATATATTATTTTATTGTAATAGATATATTATTTTATTGTGTTGAAAGTTAAAATAAAATTACTGGGTGTTTTGTAAAGAAAGAAGGTAAGATAAATAAAGTAGTTTTTTTTATGGAGCCATATTGCTAAATTTATAACACCACCAATGTGAATGCTTTTAGGGATCAAGATCAAGTCCTCCTCCGCGTGGGATGGACTTGATATTTAGGTGAAAGTCATCAAACCATGTATATTTATAACTCTCAATACCTATTTTTTAATGGGCAAAAAAAAATTTTATTTACTTTTTTGAAAATGACAAAACAAATCATGCCAGACCCAGAAAATCCAAATTAAATCAAAATAGGAGATTGATTCAAACTCTAATAATTAAATCCCCACCTTGACTTAAATTCCATTTCGTAAGACTTCCACTTAATCCATAAAGTGTCGAACTCAAATTTGAAAACCACCAAAGTTCATCAAATTTCTTCCCCATCTTGGTATAACTCAAGCTACCAAATACAAATTCTTAACAAATTTCAATTTTGCCGAGGCTTCTCTCAAGCCACAAAGTGTCAAACAAAAATCACCTAATAAAATTAAAATTGAGAGAATTGAAATAGAGTGATTGTAGGATTTATTGGTTAAATTTGCAAGGCTCGATCGATCGAAAATTAGGCTCAATCGACCGAATCTCGTGTAGATTAATTTTCCACAAAATTTTCCAACTTAGCTCAAGCCCGGTTTGACGTGTAGGGTTTTATGTTTTACTCCAAGTATAAAAAGAAAAACCCTAGCTATGTTTTAGAAGTCTTTGATGTGCTGTGTGTTGAATCTTTTATGAGATCTAGAGGTGTTTACCTTCATACACACTTAGGGTTATCAAGATCAAGATTCATGTTAAGAACTTGGTGATCGCTTCAGTTGCTGTATAAAGAATTTCAAGAAGATCTGAAACCTTTGAGTGGAGTCTCAAAGTCACAAGTGGGAGTACCTATGGTTGCAGTAGATTAAGGAAAGAAGTAGTCCATGGACTCAGAGTTGTCACATGGTCGTGGTAGTAAGTTTTCTACTTGAGGTAGTAATAGGATGTTAGTGGTCTAAGTCTTATTGTACAAACTTCAATTCTTTCATAGTGGATCTATTTTACCTTGAGGATAGCTAGGTTAAATCCTCCCCAGGTTTTTTACCTGTTTGGTTTTCCTGAATTATCATATCGTGTGTGTTTTATATTTCCGCATTACTTACATGATATGATTTGAATGTGTTAACTTAGATCTGAATAATTTATCTAAGTAATCACTTGGTTAAATAACTAGGTTAAACAGTTTGTGTTTTAAGGGGTCTAAAAATGTACAAATGCAATTCAACTAAAGCATCAGTGATGTCCATCCTTTCTCTTGGAATTTCTGTGGAACAAGCAAGTCCAATTTCGAGTATCAAAATCAAGCATTCTTGAATTTTGAGACTTCCATTTTGATCCTAATTGCAAGTGTCATTTGTTCTTATTTCTACCTCTTGTCTTTCCCAAGGAAGATTAGGATCTATAATGTCAATTATTCATTCTAGTAAACTTGCTTTAACAAAGTCACGAAGATTTAAGCTGTGAGGAAGATGCTATCAGTAAGCTTTTTTCCCGTGAACATCTCTAACAATAATATGCCATAACTATAAACATCACCATATATTGATACCTCGTTTCCCATACCATACTTTGCAATTACACATAACATATATTGTAATTGCCATACTTTCATATCACAAAAAGAAGGGAAAGAAAAAATCTTACAAATTTTAAAGGATATTTGAAGAAGAATAAAACTAGAAAATTATGTTTTAACACATTCTATCTTCTAGATACAATAAATCATTATTAAAACAATATTTTTATACTTAGAAGTTAGAACTGTTGTAGGAAATATGGGAAAAGTAAAAGAAAAACTTTTTAATTTAAGAAATGCAAAATATATTTACCTAGAGGAGTATAACCGATTGTTCCTCTAACCCCAATTGAGCTTGATTCATTAGTTGAAGAATCTTGGATGATAGCATGAAGGAATTTTGCCAAGCCAAAGTCACTTACATGTCCAATCATTTTATCATCAAGAAGAACATTGCTAGGCTTGAGGTAACAGTGAACAATTGGTGTTTGGCAATGATAATGAAGATAATCCAATGCACTAGCAGCATCAATAGCGATATTTAGTCTTTGAATAAGACTCAATTTCCATGGTTCTCAAAAGACTCATTAGTTATTGGCGTTGGATGTAACCACTCATATAGGTCCATTTTCAAAGAACTCATTAGTCTCTAGATCTTCTGTAGAGACAAAATATAGGGCTATGGTAGTGACAGTATGTGAAATAACTTGGCTACTAGCATTGTTGAAGGATCTTAAGGTCTATCATCCACAACCAGCATTGCTTTTTTGTGATAATCAAGCAGCTATATAAATAGGGGAGAATCCTGTGTTTTATGAAAGAACTAATCATATTGAGATTGATTGTCACTTGGTTAGAGATAAGGTGCAAGATAGAGTAATTAAGTTGTTTTACACTCCTACTCACACTCAATTGGCAGATTTACTTACAAAGGCACTTAATGCTCAACAATTAGCTTCTTTACTTGTCAAAATGAGCATCATCAATATTCATGGTTCTGGTGCTAACCTTGAGGGGGGATGTAAAGACATTAAGAGCAAGGTTAGTGCAGTGAAGTAGTGCAGTAGTGCAGTGAAGTGAGAAGAAGCTAATGCAGCAGTGAAGTGAAGTGTATAAACGACATAGAGCTGTGCTACTTGTAGTTTAGGAATTCATTGGTTATTTATGTATACACGTGTATGATACACGTGCCATAACTGCTTTGCGCATAAGTTGGAAGTCAGTTTTCTTCTTCAGTTAGTATATATATGAGATCTTTTGTACAGTTTTATTCAATTGAGTAATAACAGAAAATTTTCAGAAACTTCTCTCTGTTTTCACTCTCCAAGCTTTCAAGCATTTCTTTCTTCTTGTTGTTCTCTGTTTCTTACACATATTATTAGGAATTGTCAAGATTCTCCAAACATCTCTAATGCTACAAAAGTGTGTGATAGTTTAGTGAGGGACCTAGAAAGTAGAAAGAACCAAATTAAGAAGCTACAGGACTTATGGCATGACCAACAAGACCTATTCTATTACTCCCAAGTCTTTGTTTCACACACAGATTTACTGGAAAAGCTCTTTCTAGGTGGAAATTCTGGACACGTTTGTAGTTGCAAAAAACTTTTACATTTTTTTTTTGGTAATATGGACAAACTTTTACATCTTTGCTATCATGCTTGGATATTCTGTTAAACAATATTGGTAACACACTTAGTAACAATAAATAGCCAATTAGTATCTTAGTCTGATGATAAAGAATTATCTTCAGGAACGGATGTCATAAGTTGAAACTCTCTAAAATAAAAAAAAAATAACATTTTCACTAATAATAAACACATGTTAAACTTTAAGTAAAACTCAAAACTACTCATTCTATCCCTGGAAGCTGAGTTTTACCAATCATCATTTTTTAACTAAAAAAATATTGTCAGTATCTGCACATTAGGCTATGAGCAATTTTAGTCCTTAAAATTTAAAGTGATCATGTTTGGCTTCTAGTGAGCTCAATTGATCAATCTCTTAGTTTATAAGGTCTCGTTTGGTAGAGTTGTTAAATAACTCATTTTCAGTTTTTAAACAACATTATACGCATTTTCACACACTTTTTCACCTATATGTATTTTAAAAAAAAACAAATAATATTACTCAAACTCCTTTACCAAAAAAGTCCTAAAACACTTTAAATGATTCTGTACCTAACAAATTTAAAATGATAGCTTTTACGTGTCTGAACACATTATTTATGAAACTAAAAGTGATCATTTTAAAAGGAGACTAAAATTATTTATCAGTTGAACTTTAATGGCCTGTTTGGAAGTTTAGAGAGGGAGGAGAGTAGAGTGGAGTAGAGGGGAGGAGAGTAGTGGGGAGGAGAGTAGAGGGGAATAGTTCACCTCCACCTTGTTTGGATCTTTTTAAAATTAGTAAGGGAGAATGGAGTAATTAGCCCTTCCCATTGTTTGGATGTTTTAAAAATTAGGATGGAGAGGAGGAGAAATTATTTAAATAGACAAATTTACCCTTATTTGAAAATGGACTTACAATATTGGTCTATGATTAATTTGTTAGATTTAATAATTATGACTATAACATGCAATAATTTTTTTATAATTTTTTTTTCCTGATGTGAATTAAATAATCAATATTAGTCTATAATTAAATTTTTTTCTGCTTTTTTATTATACTAAAAAAACCATCCTTAATTGATAATAATTAAAATAAGAAAATAAAATGTTTGGATGCAGAAAAAACAATTCTAATGTGGCTTGTGAGTGCCAAAATTAGCATAATAATTATAAAAAAATCTGAAAAAAAAAAAAAAAAAAAAATTGATAGGTCTTTTCTTCAAAATCCCAATCATAAGCACAGATTAGAAATTTCACAACTAGTTTGGAAAGTCCCACCTCCACGTTTATTAATTAAATTTTTACACCAAAAACAAAAACTAGTTCTTTAACTTTTTAGTTTTATATATTAAAAAACAAAAGCGTCATACTCATGCAACGGAGAATCTGATTGACCAAAGTCCAGAGAAAGAAATGGCGACGCCATTGCCTGGTCTATATCGGAGATCCTTGCCCTTTCCTCCGGAAATCGAATTTTGCTTCCTCTGAAGGCGCTTTGGGACTCGACGCCGCCGCCACCGCTCTTAGCTCATCTCTCTACACCGTCAACGGCGGCCAGCGCGCCGTCATCTTCGACCCAGATTTGCTGTCTACCCATTTTTCCCTTCACTCTCTCTCACTTGACGAACCCAGATTTGCTGTCTTTGGGTTCAGATCTGAGCTGCTAACATGTTTTTGTATTCGTGTGTGTGAGATTTTCATTGTAATATGTTTGATTGTGGAGTGTGAATTCATTGTTGTCTAATTGTGGAGCGGTTTGAATCGGATGTGTGAAACAGTGAGGTTCTTTTTTTTTTTTTTCATTCACCTTAAATTTTCTCAGGAGACAAACAAAAATTATTTATATAATCAGTTTGTAATTTTGTTAATTTAGAAAGGGTAAATTGGAGAATTCATTTGGTCAATAATTTAACTACTCTCCTCTCCCTCCAAATCTCTCCAATTTGGGGGAATTAAAAATGAAGGGTTAGAGGTAATTGAAACCCCTCCAAATCTCTCCAAACCCCTCCCCCTCCTTCCTTAAAAAACTTCCAAACAAGGTAATTGAATTACTCTCCCTCACTCTACTCTACTCCCCCTCCTTTTTTAAACATCCAAACAGGCCATAAATTGCGACTGTGTATTTATTTATTTAAAGTAAGTAACACACATACAAAGTGAGTAATTTCCGTCATTCATGCATGATGCCATGGTTTCCGTGCCCAAACTGCACTCTTACCTGTCCATCTCAACCAATCCTAGCTCCCAATTGTCGTAAGAATTTCTAGTCTTGGCTCATTAATTGTGGAAACCTTTTCGTGTCGGACTTAGTTAGATTCAGTGTATGTGCACTGAATCCGGTCAAATAATAACACTTACTCCCTATTAAAAAAGTAGATACTTGTTATCATCTACCTTAAACAGGACCCTTTTGTGTCAATGACCCACAGAGAGGACAAAGGACCACAAAGTAAAACCATTTCTGATTCATTATATGGACTCTGCTTCCAAGAATTGTAAGTGGGTACGGCAGGATGCATTTAAAAATGGGTCCACTAATTAAAAATTGGTCACGTAGTCTTTTCTTTTTTTTCTTTTTCCTTTTCCTTTTCAGACTTGTTCACACTTCCCTTTTTCTTAAACCTATTATAGGGATCAAGATCAAGTCCTCCCCTGCGCGGGATGGCCTTGGACAAAAGCCATCAAACTTTTTTTTAGTATTGTATATTTATAAATTTAATACCTATTTTTTGGTGGACAAAAAGAACTTTTGATTTACTATTTTGGAAATGAAAAGAAAATCTTGCTAGACCCAAAAAATCCAAATTAAATTCGAAATAGGAAACTGATTCAAACTCTAATAAATCCTCACCTTGACTTAAATTTCATTTTGTAAGAGTTCCACTTCCAAAAAAGTGTCGAACTCACATTTGAAAACATCCAAAGTTCATCAAATTTCTCCACATCTTGGTTTAAATCAAATTACCAAATACAAATTCTTAATAAATTTCCATTTTGCTGGGGCTTCTCTCAAGCCACAAAGTGTCAAACGAAAATTACCTATTAATATTAAAATTAAGAGAATAGAAAATTGATGAAGAGGAGTAGAAGGAAGGAAAGTCTAAAGGAATAGAAAAAATTAAATTGTTCGGTTTGATGTAATGCATGCTCAAAAGTTGTTTACAATGAATCCTAAGCAAGATATATATAAAAACTAGGAAATAGGGTTAGCCATATTTAGGATTTACAACATAATTGGGCCTCTTGGGTCATTACACATAGCAAACCATAAATAATATATTCTTTAACACAAAAAAAAAAAAAAAAAAAAAAAAAAAAAAACTTATCTCCCCAAGTTACCTCCAAATGTGCTAAAAACGCCAAATACACCCGAACATGATGTCAAATTATTAGAATAATGAGCTTCAACATTCAATCTAGTGCACCTGTGGTGAGGGAAGATAAATTTCAGTGTATTAGAATACTTAGCTTCAAAATTCAAATCGTAACAATGTGTGGAGTGAAGTATTCTCTACAGTAACAAGAATTTAAAAGATATTCTTTAACTCATTACCTACATTTTTTTTTTGGGAGAATCTCATCACCTACAAATTAGTTGGTAAATTAAGTATCAACTTTCACGTTTTGTTTTACCTTTGAGAAAATTCATGACGCAAGAAAGCTAATTTGTGTGGGATTATGAAATCCCATCTCATTCAATATTTATGGAATTGACAATCCATTTTTTAGAAGATATTTAGAATTATAAACAAAAATTAATTTTACAACAAATTCGAACTTCAAAATTTCTACAACAAATTAGTTAACTTTGTAGCCTTTACATGTCAATGTCAGCAAATTTTTTTTAAAAATTTGGGCTGATTCCGAATGCTATGTATAGCAGAATGAGCATATCAAATTTCAAGTTGCTCCAATCTTTTCGGTTTTGTTAAAATTAAATAATAATAATAATAATTAAAAATAATTATAATCATAATAAAAATTATTAACACTAAGGCCTGTGGCTTTCTAAATGCTATATGATTCCCTCTCCCCACCCCTCAGATCACATGCTCCGGAAGATAAATTAACAAAGATTTAAAAGTAAAAAAAATTAAAATTAAAATTACCTGCAGCTTGAAGTCTTTAATTATCCGTGGACACAGGTTCTAAAAGGTTTTGTCGAATTAAATGCAATTCAACTAAAGCATCAGTGATGTCCATCCTTTCTCTTGGAACTTCTGAGGAACAAGCAAGTCCAATTTCGAGTATCAAAATTAAGCATTCTTGAATTTTGAGACTTCCATTTTGATCCTGATTGGGAGTGTTGTTCATTCTTATTTCTCCCTCTTGTCTTTCCCAAGGAAGAATAGGATCTATAATGTCAATTATTCGTTCTGGTAAATTTGCTTTAACAAAGCCATGAAGATTTAAGCTATTGAGAAAGATGCTATTAGTAGGCCTTTTTCCCGTGAACATCTCTAACAATAATATGCCATAACTATAAACATCACCATATATTGATACCTCATTTCCCATACCATACTCTGCAATTGCACATAAAATATATTGTAATTGCCATACTTTAATATCACAAAAAGAAGGGAAAGAAAAAATCTTACAAATTTTAAAGGATGTTTTTCCAAGGCATGTAAAAAAATATAAAAATAAAAAAATAAAAGAAGAAGCTATAAGAAGAATAAAACTAGAAAATTATGTTTGAACACATTCTATCTTCTAGATACAATACATCATTATTAAAACAATATTTTTATACTTAGAAGTTAGAACTGTTGTAGGAAATATGGGAAAAGTAAAAGAAAAAACTTTTTAATTTAAGAAATGCAAAATATATTTACCTGGAGGAGTATAACCGATTGTTCCTCTAACCCCAATTGAGCTTGATTGATTAGCAGAAGAATCTTGGATGATAGAATGAAGGAATTTTGCCAAGCCAAAGTCACTTACATGTCCAATCATTTTATCATCAAGAAGAACATTGCTAGGCTTGAGGTCACAGTGAACAATTGGTGTTTGGCAATGATGATGAAGATAATCCAATGCACTAGCAACATCAATGGCGATATTTAGTCTTTGAATAAGACTCAATTTCCTTGAATTCTCAAAAGACTCATTTGTTATTGGCGTTGGATGTAACCACTCATCTAGGTTGCCATTTCCAAAGAACTCATATACCAAAGCCTTAAAATCTTGACCTTGATCATCAATACCTGAATATGCTGTGAGTAGCTTTACAAGATTTTGGTGTCCGATGTTTCTTAGAGACTCAAACTCTGCTTTGAAACTTTTGGAAGCTCCACGACGTGCAAGGTTCAGCACCTTGATAGCAACTGTATGTCTATACTGATTAAGAATTCCTTTATACACTGACCCAAAACTGCCCACACCAACTAAATTAGCAGAAGAGAATCCATCAGTGGCATTTAGGAGACTTTGGTAAGATACATCCAAAAAAAAATTTATTGGGTCACTTGAGGTGTTTTCTTTCCTTTTCTTTCTCAAAGAACAAAGAAATAGAGATGATAGAATCAAAGATATGCCAAGAAGCCCAAATAGTATAAAGATAATCAACTTCAACATAGGAGTCAATTTTTTCTTCTTGGATTTTTTGTTGTTGCAGTCAGGAAGTTGAAACTTTGGTATGCCCCCACAAAGCTTACCATTTCCCTTAATCGAAGTTGCACTTGCATTCTTGAAAACTCCATTTGTTGGTACCTCACCCTCAAAATGGTTGTACGAGAGATTCAATAATTTCAAGAAATCAAAACTCCCCAAAAATTTTGGAATCATGCCAGAAAAATTATTGTTAGAAAGGTCTAAATGTTCAAGACCTCTTATTGATTCCCAAGATGAAGGAACAACTCCTTGGAAAAAGTTTCTTCTCATGGATAGAAATTCTAGCTTTACACAACTTGCAAGACTTACCGGTATTTTACCAAACAACATATTTTTAGAAATATCCAAATGTTCTAAATTTTTCAAATTTCCTATTTCCATGGGAAGGACACCGGTGAATTGGTTGCCGGACAAGTCAAGGCTATTTGGTGAAAATGAGAGACCAATAACTTGCGAGGATATGATACCGCTAAGATTGTTATGGGGAAGATGAAAAGTTATCAAATTTTGGCACTGACTTAGACTTGAAGGGATGCTTCCTTGAAGATTATTGTCTCCTAAATACAACTCCAACAAATTTGTTAAATTTCCAAGAGAGGATGGAATGTTCCCAATGAAATTGTTTTGAGATAAATCCAAAAATTGTAATTTCTGAAGGTTTCCAAGTATAGAGGGGATATTACCTGAAAATTTATTGTTCCACATTTCTATATCTTCCAGGTTGATCAAATTCCCTATCACACTCGGAATATTTCCAGATATTTTATTATTATTCAAATAGAAAAAGGTAAGAGTAGTTGAGATGTTGCCAATACATTTAGGCAATTCCCCCCCAAAGTTGTTGGTATTAATCTCCAAATCTCTTAGGTTGGTAGCATTTGACAAAGAACAGAGAAAACTCAAGTCATTTGCTCCTCCATTTCCAAGCTGGTTTTCAGTAATGGAAAACAACCTCACACTATTTAGCTTCTCTAAAGAAGGAACTTTTCCAGTTAGTTTATTCCCGGCCAAATTTAGTATATGTAAATTCGAGGCACTAGAAATTGAAATAGGGATAGATCCAATAAACTGGTTGTTGCTGATGGAAAATATTTCTAAATTTGGTAGAGTAATACCTATGTTCGGTGGAAGATGCCCTTGGATTTGGTTAACTCCTACATCAATCTTTGTTATTGAAGAGATATTGAAGAATGACGGAGGAATTGTACCAGACAACCTATTTGATGCCACAGCAAAGACTTTAAGTTTGGTCAATTGGCCAAAAGAATCAGGGATACTCCCACCCAAGTTATTATAAGCTACAGATAAGCCTTTTAGAGATGATAAGTTTCCAAAAGAAGATGGGATAATTCCTGTCAAACTATTTTTATGAATGGCTAAGATTTGGAGCTTTGACAAGGTGCCAAGTTTTGTGGGGATTTCTCCAACCAGATTATTAACAGCTGCATGAAACAATATGAGGTTGGCACAACTGGATAAATTGCTAGGAATTGTTCCATTTATTGTGTTATTGTTCAATTCCAAGACTCGTAGTCTACGCAAACGGCCAATTTCTTGAGGAATTTCATTATAAAAGCTATTGTTTTCAAGGTTTAACTTCCACAAAAAACTTAAATTTCCAATATTTGGGGATATAGAGCCTACCAGTTTCTGAGATTGCAGGTCCAACATAGTGACCCTTTGATGTCGGCGACCACAGGAAACACCTTTCCATTGGCAAAAGTGGATGCTATCATTCCAAGAGCTCATGACCCTGAGAGGATCTTTACTAATCTTGCCTTTGAAGTCGAGCAATGCCAACCGGTCTGTCTCACTACTCTCGCCAACCACAGAGGTGTGAAACAAGCCAAAGCAGCAGAGAAGGATAAACGTGTGCATGGAAAAAGATGATGATGGTGGAGCTGAACTCGGGTGTGGACAAGGCCCCATGCAATGTGAATGAAAAGGCTTTTGTTTAACGAAAATGGTGGTTTATCAAATTTTGAAATGGATGTGTATGTATGATTGTTTTGCAGCTGAAAAAGAACCAAATTTATAGCAAGGGAAAGAAGACCAGTAGTCCAAGTAATAGTGAAGTTCTTCGGACCCACTTCTAAATTTTACTAATATTGACGAATCATTATTAGTCAGAACCTATAATGGACGATAAGACAATTGATCATATTTCTTGACCAAAGTCGGCATGTAAAAGTAGAAAAGTAAAGCCTTTCTGGAAACTGTTAAAGCTTAGGAACCAAATTAACAACTCATAAAATTTTTGAGGGACTGAATTATACAGAAGAACCAGAGAAATAACGTGTGGGACAATCATAGAGACCTGTTGAATTTTCTTATTCACACAAGAGAAAGATGCGGTTAGATTCTCCATGGAAAAATCTCTAATACTACACAAGAGGGATGTGATAGTGAGTAACCGTAAGGAAAAAGGCAGCGGACTTACGGGCATGACTAAGAAGACCTGTCCTTGTAAGTTGTAACCCTAAAAGTCTTTGTTTCACACTGATTTTACGACCTGTTTACATGACACACTCTTTAAAGGAGATATAAATCGTGTGGACAATAATTAGGTAGATCAAACTGGGGGGGGGGGGGGGGGGGGGGGGGGATTGCTGACCTGGAATGAAAAGAACGTAGGAGAAAACTCCATCAACTTTGCTATCATGCTTGGCTGAATCGGCTCCACTCTTTAAAGCAATATCACTGTAATTATTCTATCATATCTATTTTTTTTTTAAAAAATTATTGTAATAAATATGTTAAACTTCAAGGTAAAACTCAAAAGTACTGATTCTATCTCTGCAGTCCGAGTTTTACTGATCATCTTTTAAAAAAAGAAGACAAAAGACCCTCTTTGTCTCTGTATAAGCATTTTATTTCCCTAAAATTTAATACAATCATTTTTAGCTAGGAAGTATGGATACTTAATTTAGAGTATCATACATTATATTTGTATTATACCGGTGTTGTATTAGCCGTTTTATATTATAATTTTTCAAAAATTGTTTGTCTCTGTGTTGTACTTGTATCCGAGTCTGTGCTTTCTAAATTTATAGTCTCTAACAAGTCTAAAATAATCATTTTTAATCCCTGATAAATTAAAAGTAATCACTTTTATTTCTTATAAAGTGATAACATGTTAGAGATTTGGCCATCCAATCAAAGTAACTAAAAGTGATCATTTTAAATTTCAATATCTAAAATTTTACATAATCATTGATGCATAAAAAGGTTTTTTTTTTTTTTTTTTTTTTTTTTTTTTTTAAGGTAACAGTTCAAATCAATAAAAATACTGATTGGAGTCAATACTCGGGATTCCGTCATTCATAAATAGAAGTGCCTTTTGCTAGTTAAGTTCTGATTTTTGGAGGGGTAGAATGAAACCAATCGCAAATCATGAGTTTTGCAAAAATATGTGTTGTTCTATTTTATTATTATTATTATTTATTATTTATTAATTTTTTTGCAAGTTAAAAGTGTTCAAATGAATATCTTGACTTAGACGTAAAGCTGCCACTGTCCAAAAGAACAAAGTGTATATGTTTGTTCTATTTAAACCCCTTAAAACCATATTAGTTTAACCTAATGAATTAGCCAAGTAGTTACTTAAATTAATTAGGGGATCTAGGTTAAACACATGAAAACATATTACTTAGTGTGGAAAATTAAAGAAGACAGTAATATGATGACCTAGGAAAACCAATGAAACCAACTGTTTCAAGGTAAAAAATTTGAGTAGAATTTAACCTAATTATTCTTAAGATAAATAAATCCACTATGATAGAATGGAAGTTTACAATAGATTTAAACCCTAAATCTAAAGCGATCTCTTATAGAACTTACTAACACAACCACATGCAACTCTGACTCCATGGACACTTTTATTTTGAATTTGCTAAACACAAACTCTCACGTTTGTGACTTTGAAATCCCACTCAAAGGTTTAGCAACACAAACTCTTTAGTTTTTGACTCCAAGACCACCCTTGAAGGTTTAAATCATTAGCTATGTATGATCTCGTTGCAGTAACTTCAGATCTATTAGTTCTAAAAGTATGAGAATGATTTTTAGTAGTGACTTTGAAAGGAGAAGGCACAATATATTTTAGATCCCACAAAAGCACCTCCAAAGTCATAATAAAACGTGGCTTAAGATTTCCTTTAAATACTATGTATCGGACCACTTGGACCACTTTTCAAATAGTGGGTATTTTGATATTTTTACCAAATGGTAGAATTGATTCCATACTAAATAATCTCCTGCCATGAAGGTTTTAAATCAACCTTTCTTATTGTAAGCTCATTCCACTCTTTGTTATTATATAAGGTACGATCTCATTTAAACTATCTATATGAGCTTAATTTAGATATTCTAACTTATGGTATGAGATTCTTAAAAAAAAAAAAAAAAAGTTCCTTATGTTATGTGATGACTCGCAGAACATCATCACGTCCATATACTAAAATACATGTATATCAACTGTTATTAAAATTTATTAGACCCGTTGTTTAAAAAATTATACAAAAATAGTAGTATCATTTTATGTACTAATTGACAGAGGCTAGTGGTTAAACGGAAGGATTGGATTGATAAAAATTAAAACCTTAGGAACCAAACTAACAACTCATCAAAATGTTGAGGGTCTAAATTGTTTTTAACCAAAAAAAAAAAAAACATGTGGAGCATTAAAGACCAGTGGAAGTTGCATTCACAACCAAAATAAAAACATGTGGGCATTAGGGACCTGTGGAATTTTCTTTCACAACCAAAAAAGAAAAAGAAAAAGAAAAGATGTTACTTGTTAGTTGTTAGCATATTATCAGGAATGGTCAAGATTCTCCATGGAAAGCATCTCTAATGCTACAAAAGCGTGTGATAGTTTAGTGAGGGACCAAGAAAGTAGAAAGAACCAATTTAAGAAGCTACAGGACTGGCATGACCAACAAGACCTATCCTATTACTCCCAAGTCTTTGTTTCACACACAGATTTACTGGAAAAGCTCTTTCTAGGTAAAAATTCTGGACACGTTTGTAGTTGCAGAAAACTTTTACAATTTTTTTTTGGTAATATGGATAAACTTTTACATCTTTGCTATCATGCTTGGATATTCTGTTAAACAATTAATATTAGTAATACACTTAGTAACAATAAATAACAACAAAAATAACATTTACACCATTAATAAACACATGTTAAACTTCAGGGTAAAACTCAAAACTACTCATTCTATCCCTGTAGGATTAGTTTTACCAATCATCATTTTAAACAAAATATTTTGACGGTCTCTACACATTAGCCTATGAGCAATTTTAATCCTTAAAATTTGAAGTGATCATATTTGACATTTTGACTCTTAGTAAGCTCGATTGATTGATCCCTTGGTCTATAAAAAACTTCAAATGATCGATTTTAATACCTAAAAAATTTAAAATTATAACTTTTAGCTCCTATGGAGTGATGATGTGTCTGAACACGTTATTTAAGAGTCTAAAAACGATCATTTCAAAAGGAGACTCGTTTCCATGCCCAATCCTAGCTCCCAATTATCGTAAGAATTTCTAGTCTTTACTCATTAATTATGGAAACCTTTTTGTGTCAATGCCCCACAGAGAGGACAAAGGACCACAATGATTGAAGACCAGTCCTTGTGAATGCGGCACTCAAGAATAGTAAAACCATTTCTGATTCAATTATATAGACTTTGCTTTCAAGAATTGTAAAGTGGGTACGGCAGGATGCATTTAAAGATGGGGTCCACTAATTAAAAATTGGTCATGTAGTCTTTTCCCTTTTTCTTTTTCTTTTTCTTTATCCTTTTCCTTTTCAGACCTGTTCACATTTCTCTTTTTCTTAAACCTAGGCTATTAGGGATTAGGAAAATTATCAGGACTTATGAGATACTTTTTTTAGGGATCAAAATCAAGTCATCTTCTGCGTGGGAAGAACTTGATATTTAGGTGAAAGCCATCAAACCATGTAAATTTATAACTCTCAATGCCTATTTTTTGATGGGCAAGAAGATTTCATTTACTTTTTTGGAAATGACAAAACAAATCATGCTAGACCTAGAAAATCCAAATTAAATCAAAACAGGAGACTGATTCAAAATCTAATAAATCCCCTCCTTGACTTAAATTCCATTTTGTAAGATTCCCACTTAATCCAAAAAGTGTCTTACTCAAATTTGAAAACCACAAAAGTTCATCAAATTTCTCCCCATCCTGGTATAAATCAAGCTACCAAATACAAATTCTTAACAAATTTCCATTTTGCTGAGGCTTCTCTCAAGCCACAAAGTGTCAAACAAAAATTACCTATTAATATTAAAATTGAGAGAATAGAAAATTCATGAAGAGGAGCAGAAGGAAGGAAAGTCTAAAGGAACACAGAAAATTGCATTGTTCGGCTTGATGTAATGTATGCTCAAAAGTTGTTTACAGTGAATCCTAAGCAAGGTATATGTAAAAACTAGAAAATATGGTTAGCCGTAATTAGGATTTACAACATAATTGAGCCTCTTGGGTCATTACACCTAGCAAATCATAAATAATATATTCTTTAACAAAAAAAAAAAAAAAAAAAATACATATCTTCCCAAGTTACCTCCAAATGTGCTAGAAACGCCAAATACATCCGAACATGATATCAAAGTATTAGAATAATGAGCTTCAACATTCAGTCTAGTGCACCTGTGGTGAGGGAAGATAAATTTCAATGTATTAGAATACTTAGCTTCAAAATTCAAATCGTATCGATGTGGGGAGTGAGGTTTCCTCTACAGTAACAAGAATTTAAAAGATATTCTTGAACTCATTACCTACAATTTTATTTATTTTTTGAGAATCTCATCACCTACAAATTAGTTGGTAAATTAAGTATCAACTATCAAGTTTTGTTTTACCTTTGAGAAAATTCATGATGCAAGAAAGCTAATTTGTGTGGGATTATGAAATCCCATCTCATTCAATATTGATGGAATTGACAATCCATTTTTTAGAAGATATTTAGAATTATAAACAAAAATTAATTTTACAACAAATTCGAAATTCAAAATTTCTACAACAAATTAGTTAACTTTGTAGCCTTTACATTTCAATGTCAGAAATTAAAAAAAAATAAAAAAAATAAAAAAATTGGGCTGATTCCGAATGCTATGTGTAGCAGAATGAGCATATCAAATTTCAAGTTGCTCCAATCTTTTCGGTTTTGTTAGAATTAAATAACAATAATAATAATAATAATAATAATTATTATTATTATTATTATTATTATTATTATATTATAATAATAATTATAATAAAAATTATCAACACTAAGGCCTGTGGCTTTCTAAATGCTCCGGAAGATACATTAACAAAGATTTAAAATTAAAAAAATTAAAATTACCTGTAGCTTGAAGTCTTTATCCGTGGACACAGGTTCTAAAAGGTTTTGTCGAATTAAATGCAATTCAACTAAAGCATCAGTGATGTCCATCCTTTCTCTTGGAACTTCTGTGGAACAAGCAAGTCCAATTTCGAGTATCAAAATCAAACATTCTTGAATTTTGAGACTTCCATTTTGATCCTTATTGCAAGTGTCATTCATTCTTATTTCTCCCTCTTGTCTTTCCCAGGGAAGATTAGGATCTATAATGTCAATTATTCGTTCTGGTAAATTTGCTTTAACAAAGTCACGAAGATTTAAGCTGTTGAGGAAGATGCTATCTGTAGGCCTTTTTCCTGTGAACATCTCTAACAATAATATGCCATAGCTATAAACATCACCATATATTGATACCTCGTTTCCCATACCATACTCTGCAATTGCATATAACATATATTGTAATTGCCATACTTTCATACCACATAAAGAAGGGAAAGAAAAAATCTTACAAATTTTAAAGGATGTTTTTCCAAGGCATGTAAAAAAAAATAAAAGAAGAAGCTAGAAGAAGAATAAAACTAGAAAACACATTCTATCTTCTACATACAATACATCATTATTAAAACAATATTTTTATACTTAGAAGTTAGAACTGTTGTAGGAAATATGGGAAAAGTAAAAGAAAAAACTTTTTAATTTAAGAAATGCAAAATATATTTACCTGGAGGAGTATAACCGATTGTTCCTCTGACCACAATTGAGCTTGATTGATTAGCAGAAGAATCTTGGATGATAGAATGAAGGAATTTTGCCAAGCCAAAGTCACTTACATGTCCAATCATTTTATCATCAAGAAGAACATTGCTAGGCTTGAGGTCACAGTGAACAATTGGTGTTTGGCAATGATGATGAAGATAATCCAATGCAGTAGCAATATCAATGGCGATATTTAGTCTTTGAATGAGACTCAATTTCCTTGGATTCTCAAAAGACTCATTAGTTATTGGCGTTGGATGTAACCACTCATCTAGGTCGCCATTTCCAAAGAACTCATATACCAAAGCCTTAAAATTTTGACCTTGATCATCAATACCCGAATATGCTGTGAGTAGCTTTACAAGATTCTGATGCCCGATGTTTCTTAGAGACTCAAACTCTGCTTTGAAACTTTTGGAAGCTCCACGACGTGCAAGGTTTAGCACCTTGATGGCAACTGTATGACTATACTGATTAAGAATTCCTTTATACACTGACCCAAAACTGCCCACACCAACTAAATTAGCAGAAGAGAATCCATCGGTGGCATTTAGGAGACTTTGGTAAGATACATCCAAAAACAAATTTATTGAATTGCTTGAGGTATTTTCTTTCCTTTTCTTTCTTAAAGAACAAAGAAATAGAGATGATAGAATCAAAGATATGCCAAGAAGCCCAAATAGTATAAAGATAATCAACTTCAACATAGGAGTCAATTTTTTCTTCTTGGATTTTTTGTTGTTGCAGTCAGGAAGTTGAAACTTTGGTATGCCCCCACAAAGCTTACCATTTCCCTTAATCGAAGTTGCACTTGCATTCTTGAAAACTCCATTTGTTGGTACCTCACCCTCAAAATGGTTGTACGAGAGATTCAATAATTTCAAGAAATCAAAACTCTCCAAAAATTTTGGAATCATGCCAGAAAAATTATTGTTAGAAAGGTCTAAATGTTCAAGACCTCTTAATGATTCCCAAGATGAAGGAACAACCCCTTGGAAAAAGTTTCTTCTCAAGGCTAGAAATTCTAGCTTTACACAACTTGCAAGACTTGCCGGTATTTTACCAAACAACATGTTTTCAGAAATATCCAAATGTTCTAAATTTTTCAAATTTCCTATTTCCATGGGAAGGACACCAGTGAATTGGTTGCCAGACAAGTCAAGGCTATTTGGTGAAAATGAGAGACCAATAACTTGTGAGGATATGATACCACTAAGATTATTATGGGGAAGATGAAAAGTTATCAAATTTTGGCATTGACTTAGACTCGAAGGGATGCTTCCCTGAAGATTATTGTCTCCTAAATACAACTCCAACAAATTTGTTAAATTTCCAAAAGAGGATGGAATGTTCCCAATGAAATTGTTTTGAGATAAATCCAAAAATTGTAATTTCTGAAGGTTTCCAAGTATAGAGGGGATGTTACCTGAAAATTTATTGTTCCACATTTCTATATCCTCCAGGTTGATCAGATTCCCTATAACACTAGGAATATTTCCAGATATTTTATTATTATTCAAATAGAAAAATGTAAGACTAGTTGAAATGTTGCCAATACATGTAGGCAACTCCCCCCCAAAGTTGTTGGTATTTATCTCCAAATCTCTTAGGTTGGTAGCATTTGACAAAGAACAGAGAAAACTCAAGTCATTTGCTCCTCCATTTCCAAGCTGGTTTTCAGCAATGGAAATCAACCTCACTCTATTTAGCTTATCTAAAGAAGGAACTTTTCCAGTTAGTTTATTCTTGGCCAAATTTAGAATATGCAAATTCGAGGCACTAGATATTGAAATAGGGATAGATCCAATAAACTGGTTGTTGCTGATGGTAAATGTTTCTAAATTTGGTAGAGTGATACCTATGTCCGATGGAAGATGCCCTTGGATTTGGTTAACTGCTACATCAATCTTTGTTATTGAAGAGATATTGAAGAATAAGGGAGGAATTGTACCAGACAACCTATTTGAACCCACAGCAAAGATTTTAAGTTTGGTCAATTGGCCAAAAGAATCAGGGATACTCCCACCCAGGTTATTATAAGCTGCACAAAAACCTTCTAGAGATGATAAGTTTCCAAAAGAAGGTGGGATAATTCCCGTCAAAACATTTTTATGAATAGCAAAGATTCGGAGCTTTGACAAGGTGCCAAGCTCTGTGGGGATTTCTCCAACCAGATTATTAACAGCCACATGAAACACCCTGAGTTTGGCACAACTGGATAAATTGCTAGGAATTGTTCCACCTATTGTGTTATTGTTCAATAGCAAGATTTCTAGTCTGTGCAAACGGCCAATTTCTGGAGGAATTTCATTATAAAAGCTATTGTTTTCAAGGTTTAGCTTCCACAAAAAACTTAAATTTCCAACATTTGGGGATATAGAGCCTACCAGTTTTTGAGAGTGCAGGTCCAACGCAGTGACCCTTTGATGTCGGCGACCACAGGAAACACCTTTCCATTGGCAAAAGTGGATGCTATCATTCCAAGAGCTCATGACCCCGAGAGGATCTTTACTAATCTTGGCTTTGAAGTCGAGCAATGCCAACCGTTCTGTCTCATTATTCTTACCAAGCACAGAGGTGAAAAAAAAGCCAAAGCAGCAGAGAAGGATGAACGTGTGCATGGAAAAAGATGATGATGGTGGAGCTAAAATCAGGTGTGAACAAGGCCCCATGCAATGCGGTTGAAAAGGCTTTTCTTTAACTAAGATGTTAGTTTATCAAATTTTGAAATGGATGTGTATGTATGGATGTTTTGCAGCTGAAAAAGAAGCAAATTTATAGTAAGGGAAAGAAGACAAGTAGTCCAAGAAATAGTGATATCCGGACCCACTCCTAAATTTTACTAATATTGATGAATCATTGTTAGTCAGAACCTGTAATGTACGATAAGACCGTTGATCATATTTCTTGAACAAAGTCTGCATGTAAAAGTAGAAAACTAAAGTCCACATCTTTCTGTTGTGTGTATAAAAGAACGAAAAAAATAACGCGTGAGACAATATTAGAGACCCGTTGAATTTTCATATTCACACAAGAGAAAGATGTGGTTAGATTCTCCCTGGAAAAATGTCTAATACTACACAAGAGGATGTGATAGTGAGTAACCGTAAGGAAAAAGGCAGAGGACTTATGGGCATGACCAAGAAGACCTGTCCTTGTAAGTTGTAACCCTAAAAGTCTTTGTTTCACACTGATTTTACGACCTGTTTACATGACACACTCTTTAAGCTTTAAAAGAGATATAAATCTTCAGTTTGGTCTCGAAAAAAAAGAGATATAAATCGTGCGGACAATAAAACAATTACAGTAATAAATATGTTAAACATAAAGGAAAAACTCAAAAGTATTGATTCTCTCTTGGAGACTGAGTTTTACCAATCATCTTTAAAAAAATAAAAAATAAAAAACAAAAAAACAAAAGACATTGTTTTTTCCTGTATACGCATTTTCCATCCCTAAAATTTAATACAATCATTTTTAGCTCGGAAGTACGGACACTACATTTAAAGTGTTATACCCGTATCGTATCTATGTTATACTCGTGTCATACTGGTATTATATCACCAATTTCACGTCATAATTTTTCAGAAATTACTCATGTCTCCATGTCATATCTGTGTCTATACTCGTACCTATGTTCGTGTCCGTGCTTCCTAGATTTTTTAGTTCCTAACAAGTTTAAAATAATCGTTTTTAGTCCCTAATAAATTATAGTAATCACTTTTAGTTCCTATAAAGTGATGACATGTTAAAGATTTGGCCACCATATCAAGGGACTAAAAACGACCGCTTTAAATTTCAACATCTAAAATTGTTCATGGAGTAGAGTTTAGGAACCATTGATCGATGCATATAATGGTTTCTTCTTTTTCTTTTTTTTAGGTAACAGTTCAAATCAATAAAAGTACCACTTACGATCGGAGTCAATACTTGGGATTCAGTCATACATATACATGGGGCCATTAAGGGTCTTCGTTCACATTATGAATCATATATAATATAATGGGAAAATGTTTAAAGGTAATGACTAAACAGGAAAAAAAGAGAGGACCACCAAAAGACCTAGACCATGTCAATGTTTCACCCAAATCTTTAAACATTTATGACTTCAACCATTTCTGATCCAATTAGCTGGACTTCAAGAATAATTAGTTGTGCTGAAAATAAACACAAAGAAAGAGGAAGAAAGAGATTTGTGATAAACTGTATATACAATTTATAATGTGTGCGTGTGTGTGTGTGTGTGTTTTTTTTTTTTTTTTTGAATATAATCTGGGCAGACTGGACTTGAGAAATTGGTTGTCCATTAGCTCATGCTGTCCCTTTTGAGCTTGAGGTTTCAAGCCCATTTGAATTGGATCAAATTGGAACGAATTAGACTAAAGTAAACTAAGTGGACCGAAATGGACTGATATGTACCATATAAATCCAATTGACTGAAATGAACAAAAATGGACCAAGCAATTATCATTTCTACACTTCAACTTCTAGATGTTATAAATATATAGAAGTATGATGCAGTGATAAATTTTTTCCCAAAGCATATAAGACTCATTATAGATTCGTTAACTAAGTTCAACTAAGAGGCTTGTGATTTAGTGACAACTTAGGTTTTCTCCACTTTATTATATTAAAATAAATAAATAACCTCTTTAAGCTCTGAGCCTCTATTTGTGATTTACTAAATTGGATTTGATAGTTTTTAGGCCCCTTAAAAAAACACAATTGGATTAACCTAGGTAATTAGCCAAGTTGTTACTTAGTTCAAATTCCAAATCTAGGTTATCACAATCAAACAATCATATCATACAAAACAGCAGAAAGATAAATAACACAATGATATGATCACCTAGGAAACCAAACCTGTAAAAACCTAGGGAGGATTTAACCTAGCTATCTTCAAGGTAAACCTGAATCCACTATGAAAGAATCGAAGTTGTTCAACAGGACTTAGACCACTAACATCCTATTGCTACCCACTAGTAGAAACTTACTGACACGACCATGTGCAAGCTCCGAAATCACGAACTCCTTCTTTCTTTGATTCTCCAGCAAGTACAAGCACACCCGCTTGTGTTTCTTTAAGTTCTTATGACAGCAACTGAATGATCATCAAGGTCTTAAAGAAATCTCCTTCTTGATAATCCTAAGCTTGTGTAAAGGAAAGCTCCTAACAGATCTCACAAGATATTTACACAAACAGTAATATGAGCAACACTAAAACGTGGCTAGGGTTTGCCTTATATACCTGGGGCAAAAACACAAACCCTAAATGTTTTAAATAAACTAGGGTTGAGTTGGAGTTTTGCAGAAAAACGCATCTGACCCGATTTTTGATTGATCGAGCCTAAGCTTCGATCGATCGAACCAGGCCGAGAAGCAATATTAATTTCTGCATCAACTTGTTCCAACTTTACATAAATGAACCAACTTTGAGCAAGTCTAATCACGACTAAACATCTTGTTTTGATCATGGTTTGCCAACAATACACATTAGAGTTCTAAATACATAAGATCCTAAGTCTTTAGAACCTAACAGGATTCATCGAAAATATGAAAACGCAAAACCCTTTTATTATGACAACTTTGATTGATTTCTAACGTCTAGAAGTCTTTTATCAATTTAATTAATAAAACAACTTCAAAGCATTATATCACTGTTATTTTGTCAAATATTATGAAAAAAAATTTAAAAAATCAGTTAAAAGATATTTGTTACAAAAACTCTACAATTTTTTTTTTTTCTTGATAGAGAAAAAAAACTCTACAAACTTTTTTATTTAATTTTATAGAGTTTCAACCTATGATATCTACTTCTAATGTAGAGTTATTAAACATCATGCTTAAGAACATTGCAGCCACTGGAGAATTAGCATGGACCCCCACTTCAAATGTGCTACCTGATGATATTGAGAGAAGTAAGGATGGGTTGAGTGAAATGTCTACTGACTTATCTTCCCCAGATAATGATGATGATTCTAATGAAGTTGAGACTCCTAACCCTAAACAGCCACTTAACCCTATACAGCCAGCACAAGACAAAGGAAAGAATCTAGCTTTGCCATCATCCACACAGGGCAAAGGGAAGAAAGGTGGAGCAGCAATAAAGATGACACAACAACTTATTTGTATGTGTCATATTGTGGAGTCAAGGAACTCAGTCTTTTTAGTTGAGCTGGGTAGTTCTATTTGTAATGTCATGGAACGCGTATACACCTTGGATGGCATTGAGAAGGGATCTAAACTCTATTTCATGGCAATTCATATTTTTCAAAAACGAGAGCAAAGAGAGATGTTTGTTGTGATAGGAGAACCACAATTATAGCTTTAGTTTTTGTAAGATGAAGCAAGATTGTTAGGGGGGGGGGGGGGGCACTACTTTAGTAATTAACTAGGGTTTTGAAAAGTTTATAATAAGATAATTGCTCGAAAATGTGTTCTTTGTTAGGTTTTTTGTGGTTTATTGTTTTTTCCTTTGAATAATGTCTTTGTTAGGGTGGTTTGAACTTGTTCAGATGTTTTATCAATGTTTTTAACGATTATTATTTCTTTAATCATTTGCGCAATTTCTTTATTGTAATTTTTCTAAGTGTTTATTATCATTTTTTAGGTGTCATTCATATGGATTACAATGATTATATTGATAATAGTAATGATGATCATTCTTATGATGTGGAAGATGATGATGATGAATTATATGATCTTTTTGTTGCTAGATGTCATGTAGCAGTGACATATTATATTGAAATACATTGATAAACAACCTTGTAGAGATTTTGATCAAACTGGCTATAAGTGGTTGATGGATTGTTTGATTGGTAATGAAGCAAAATGTCACCAAATGATTAGAATGAAGCCATATGTTTTTCTTCAATTGTGCAATGTTTTACAACATAGATATGGATTTTGGCACACAAAGCATATTAGGCTTGAAGAGTCAGTAGGTATATGTTTGATAATACTTGGACAAGGAACATGTAACAGATTGGCTCAAGAAAGATTCTAAAATTCTAGTGAGACTATTCATAGACATTTTCATAGAGTTCGTAGACACCTTAACATAATGTCAATGGATATCATCAAGCCTTCTAACCGTACATTTAGTGAAGTTCCAAGATACATACAACAAAATCCATTATACATGCCACATTTTCAAGTATTCATTTCATTCATTCTAATTTGCTTCTAATTTTTGTAATGATTATTTCCTTAGTAACTTTGTGTTCTATTTTAGGATTGTATTGGTGCCATTGATGGTACACATATCCAAGTTGCTATTGGAGGGGACAAGAAAACTTCATCTTATAATAGAAAAGGTGTGACAAGTTTTAATGTGATGGCGGCATGTGATTTTGATTTACTTTTCACATATGTTATGGCTCGATGGGAAGGTGTTGTACATGAAACACGCATTTTCTTAGATTCTATCCATGACAATCTGTCATGTTAGGTTTTAAGACTTTAGGCTTAAATGTATTAGAACTTCATTTTGTAATGTTGGCAAACTATGATTAAAATGTTTTAGTCTTGTTTTAGACTTGCTCAAAGTATGTTTATGTGTAAAGTTGGAATTGAGTGTACTGCAGGATTTACTGTGTAAATCTGCCTAACTTGATCCATCGAAAATTAGACTCAATCGATTGAAATTCATGTAGATTGTTTTTCTCTAGAATTTTCCAACTCAGCCCAAGCTTGTTTGATGTGTAAGGTTTTATGTTTTGCCCTAGGTATAAAAGGGAAAAACCTAGCCACGTTTTGTTGTTGTGGTTTATGCTGTGTATGTGAATCTCTTATGAGATCTAGAGGTGTTTATATTCGCATATACTTAGGGTTATCAAGAATCAAGATTATGTCGAGAACTTGATGATCGTTTCGGTTGCTACGTAAAGAGCTTAAAGATATATAAGTAGGAGTGCTTCTGCTTACTGTGAATCCAAGAAAGAAGTAGTCCATGGATTCGGAGTTATCACGTGGTCGTGGTAGTAAGTTTCCTACTCGAGGTAGCAATAGAATGTTAGTGATCTAAGTCGCTATTGTGTAAACTTCAATTCTTTTATAGGAGATTTGTTTTACCTTGAGGATAGCTAGGTTAAATTCTCCCTAGGTTTTTTACCGGTTTGGTTTTCCAGAGTTATCATATCATTGTGTTATTTATTTTCCGCACTTTACAATAATATGATATATTTGTGTTAACCTATATTTGAATAATTTGACTAAGTAATCACTTGGCTAATTAACTAGGTTAATCTGGTTGTGTTTTTAAGGGGTCTAAAAACATACATGTCAATTTTCCAAAACCACCACTAGGGGTCCGTTTGGATACAGCTGAAAACTGAAACTGAAAACTGAAAAACACTGTAGCGAAATAATTTTTAAATGTGTGAATAGTATCGTGGGACCCATTTTTAATGAAAAAGTTGCTGAAAAGTGAAATTTGTGGGTCCATGAACAGTACACGATGTGCTGTGATTGGCCCAAAAAATTTGAAAAGTCAAAGTTTGCGGCTACTGTTCATTGAACAGTGCATGAACAGTAGCCGCAACACCCAAAACGCTCCAAAACGCGTGAAAAAAAAAAAAAAAAAAAAAAAAAACAGACAAAACGCAAACGCAGTTTTTTTCAGCCGAATCCAAACGCGCTCTAGGTATATACTATTTTTATATATTAAATATGTATGAAGGATGTTATTTATGCACCTCATATGTTTTTTTTTTTTTTTTGTTAGGAAAATATTATTTAGTTGATGTTAAATACCCTTTAAGGAATGGATATTTGCTACTTTATAAGGGACAAAGATACCATCTTTCAGATTTTCGACGAGCTGGTAGAGGAAATCACCTAGAAGAGAGGTTTTACTATGTTTACTCATCACTTAAGGTCTGTTTGAGATCTACTTATTTTGCTGAAACTAAAAACTTTTTGCTGAAATTACTATAAATAAAGGTAAAAGTTAGGTGAAATAATACCGTAGGACCTATAAATAGTATCAAAAAGTATAGTATGATCCATGAATAGTAGCAAAAATAAGTTGAATAGTAAAATAAATTGGCAAAAATAATTTTTGCCAAACACACACTTAGAAGTGCGAGTAAGCAAATTTTTGGTGTGTGGAAGAATAGATGGAAAATTTTGGAGCAAATGCCATCTTACAACATTAAGGACCAAAGAGACATTGTAGTTGCTACTTGTATTTTGCATAATTTTATTAGAAAAAATGATAGGGAGGACGATGGATTTAATTGGAATAAGCATAACTTGGACAAACCAGAGAGCAATAGTAGAGAAGAAGGTAGTAGTAGTCAAGCAAGCATTGAGAATATGCATGATAAAGAGATGAAATTTATTCGTGATAGGATAGCTCAGTCCATTTGTGGGTTGTAGATAGTATTTTCTATTTTGGAAAAATTTTAATGTTTTGGTTATGAACTTTTTGTTTATTTATTTATTATAATGGATTGTCTCTCTCCTCCTTTTTTTTTTTTTTTTTACCAATCAAAGGAGGCAACAGTTAAAGCTACATAAGCATAGGCGCTCCTTTTTGCTTTATTTTTCCTAGCTCCAGAAAATTCATGATATTTAATTCCCAAGTCTCTCCAATTCTTTGATTAGCTCGACAGTGATTCACAGGCTGCCTATTGGGGATATTGTTCATGCTGAAAACTTCTTTGTACCTGATGTAATTGATGTTGTTGGTAATAAAGATTTTAATATTTTTATTTTTCTAATCATTTTAATGTCTCTCTCTTGATGATCTTTTTTTTTTTTTTTTTTTTTGAGAAACTTCTCTCTATGAATTTGATCATCATCATTATCATTGTTGTCATCATCATCATTCTTGTTGATGTTGATTTGAAATTTTCCTTTACAAAAATGATGATTATTGGAAGACAAAAAATTGACAAGGTAAATTTAAGTAATTTTTTGGAATTTACACTAAAACAACACTTTCTAAAACAAGGCATGTTTTAAAAACGCTGTTTTTTTAAACAAAGCCTATCCAAACAGACTATTTATCATTAAACCAATATACCATCCAATTTTTGGTATAAGTGGGAATTAAATTTCAAATCTCTTATTCAAACATAAAAAAAGTTTTACCGGTTAAGCCACAAACTTGTGTGTGTTCCTTCTTTTTCTTTTTTTTAAATATAATCTGGGCTAGAGAAATTGGTTTTCCATTAGTTCATGTTGTCCATCTAGCAAGGCCCCTTTTTTAACTTGTGAAGCATTGCGGGCTAGTGTGAACCCATGTCGTCCTAACCCATAGCATGCCAACAAGCCCGTTGCGTGTCTGTCAATTTCTCAGCCCAAATGGACTTCGTTTCCCCTGCTTTGGGCTTGAGGTTTTAAGCCCATTTTTAGTTGGCCCCCAAAAAAGACTTTTTAACAATAATTAATACTAGTAAAATTCTGTAAGGCATTCATAGATTTTGAAAATAGTTTGGTCTTTTTATATCACCAAGAGAATTGTTATAATAAATATTTGAACATTATTATGATTATTATTATTTTGGTGTATTATGTAATTATCTTTTAACTATTCTTTATTAATTTCTTGTTCAATTGTGAGATTTTCATCTAAATATTTTATTATAATTTGATCAGAATGATGCGAAAGGATAAGTGCTAATTAAGAGATTCAAAGAATAAGCTTAGAGAGAAGTGCCTTTTGCTAGTTAAGTTCTGGTTTTTGAGGGGTTGAATGAAACCAACCGCAAAACACGAGTTTTGCCAAAATAAGTGTTGTTCGTTTTTTATTTTTTTGCAAGTATAATTTTTTTTTTCTTTCCTTTTTTGCAATTTGAAGTGTTCATATGAATATCTTGACTTATGGGCATGACCAGGAAGACCTGTCCTTGTAAGTTGTATCCCTAAAAGTCTTTGTTTCACACCGATTTTACGACCTGTTTACATTACACACTCTTTAAGCTTTAAAGGAGATATAAATCGTGTGGACAATAATTAGGTAGATCAAACTGGGGTTTCTGACCTGGAATGAAAAGTATGTTGGAGAGAACTCCAACAACCTTGCTATCATGCTTGGATGAATCGGCTCCATTCTTTAAGGCAATATCACTGAAATTGTTCTATCCTATCTATCCAAAAAATAAAACAATTACAGTAATAAATATGTTAAACATAAAGGAAAATCTCAAAAGTAATGATTCTCTCTATGGAGACTGAGTTTTACCAATCATCTAAAAAATAATAATAAAAAATAAAAACAAAAGACATTGTTTATCCCTGTATAAGCATTTTCAGTCCCTAAAATTTAATACAATCATTTTTAGCTAGGAAGTATGGATACTTCATTTAAAATGTCATACACCTGTCATAGCTGTGTTGTACCCATGTCATACCGGTGTTATATTAGCCGTTTCATGTTATAAGTTTTCAAAAATTGCTCGTGTTTTTGTATTGTACCCGTGTCCATACTCGTACCTATGTTCGTGTCTGTGCTTCCTAGATTTTTAGTCCCTAACAGGTTTAAAATCATTGTTTTTAGTCCTTAATAAATTAAAGTAATCATTTTTAGTTCTTATAAAGTGATGACATGTTAAAGATTTGGCCATCCTATCAAGGGACTAAAAGCAATCACTTTAAATTTCAATGTCTAAAATCGTTCATGGACTAGACTTTAGGATGCCTAAAAAGGTTTTCTTCTTTTCCTGTTTTTTAAGGTAACAGTTCAAATCAATACATGTACCACTTATGATTGGAGTCAATACTAGGGATTCAGTCATACATACATGTTGGGTCTTCGTTCACATTATGAATCATATATAATATAATGGGAAAACGTTTAAAGGCAATGACTAAACAGGGAAAAAAGAGGGGACCACCAAGACCTGGACCATGTCAATGTTTCACCCAAGTCTTTAAACATTTAACACTTCAACCATTTCTGATCCAATTAGACTGGACTTCAAGAATAATTAGTTGTGTTGAAAATAAACACAGATAAAGAAAAAGACTTGTGATAACTGTATATACAATTTATAATGTGTGTGTGCGTGTTCTTTTTTTTTTTTTTTTTTCTTGATTTGAATATAATCTGGGCAGACTGGGCTTGAGAAATTGGTTGTCCATTAGCTCATGCTGTCCCTTTTGGGCTTGAAACCTCAAGCCCATTAGCAGTTGGACTGAATTAGACCGAATTAGACCAAAGTTGACTAAATGGACCGAATTGAACCAAAATAAATCGATGTGGACCATATAAACCCAATGGATTGAAGAAGACTAAAATGGACTAGGAAACAATAAATTCTAGGTTTTAACTTCTATATTTTATATAGATATAGATGTATAATACAGTAAGAAATCTTTGCCCAAAGCGTATAAGACTCATTATAGATTCATTAACTAAGTTCAACTAAGAGGCTTGTGATTTAGTGACAACTTAGGTTTTCTCCATTTTATTATATTAAAAAAAAAAAAAAAAAAAAAAACCCTCTTTAAGCTCTCGGCTTGGCTCAAAGAAGTGCCCAGCAGTATTGAGCCTTTTAGTGCTCCAAAGATCGAATATAATTTTTCTCTGAGGTTTCAATAAAAATGCTTTGTCTTTAGATGCCTAAGAAATTAGAGCCTCTATTTGTGAATTTACTGAAATTAATTGGATTCATTGAAAATATGAAAACACAAAACCCTTTTATTATGTCAACTTTGATCGATTTCTAACGTCTAAAAGTCTTTATCTATTTGATTAATAAAACAACCTCAAAGCATTATATCTCTGTTATTTTGTCAAATATTATGAAAAAAAAAATCAGTTAAAAGATCTTTGTTGCAAAAACTCTACAACTTTTTTTTTTTTCTTGACAGAGAAAAATACTCTACAAACTCTTTTTTTTTTAAATAAAATTTCAATATATGACGTCTGCTTTTGATAATTGTGCTTTTTATCATCAAATCAAGACAGCAATTAATTTTTGATGTAGGCGATAATTGAAATCAAAATCTCTTATTCAACAATAAAAAACCTTACCTTTCAACTACAATGCATGTTCTTTTTTCTTTTTCATTTTTTAATATAATCCGGGCTAGAGAAATTGGTTTTCCATTAGTTCATGTTGTCCATGTAGCAAGGCCCTTTTTTTTAACTTGTGAAGCATTGTGGGCTAGTGTGAAACCATGTCGTCCTAACCAATAGCATGCCAACAAGGCCGTTGCATGTCCGTCCATTTCTCAGCCCAAATGGACTTCGTCTCCTCTGTTTAGGGCTTGAGGTTTTATGCCCATTTTTAGTTGGCCCCCAAAAAAAGATTCTTTTAACAATAATTAATACTAGTAAAATTCTGTAAGGCATTCATAGATTTTGAAAATAATTTTGACTTCTTATTCACCAAGAGAATTGTTATAATAAATATTTGAACATTATTATGATTATTATCATTTTGGTGTATTATGTCATTATCTTTTAACTATTCTTTATTAATTTCTTGTTCAACTGTGAGATTTTCATCTAAATATTTTATTATAATTTGATCAGAATGATGGGAAAGGATAAGTGCTAATTAAGAGATTCAAGGAATAAGCTCAGAGAGAAGTGCATTATGCTAGTTAGGTTCTTGTTTTTGAGGGGTTGAATGGAACCAACCGCAAATCACAAGTTTTGCAAAAATAAGTGTTGTATGTTTTTTATTTTTTTGCAAGTATAATTTTTTCTTTTCTTTTTTGCAAGTTAAAGTGTTCATATGAATATCTTGACTTACACGTAAAGCTGCCATTGTCCAAAAGAGCAAAGTGTATATAATCCCAAATTAACTCCAAATGCTCTTGAAGATGCTCAAACATGATACGTATTGATCAAATCAAGCAATATCAAAACTCAATTCCAATAACTATCTTTGTAAGTATATTGACAATCACAATTTTCTGAAGAAGAAGATTTCTCTCAGTCAACAGAGTATTTCTAAACTTTGGCCAAATACAAACAACTAGAGAGCTACAAAATATTTGCTTCATTGTTTTAAACATAAACTTGGCCTTCAAAAGTAGTCATCAGTCTTGTGCACCTGTGGTGAAGGAGGATAAATTTTTAATTAGAAAAGTGAGGTTTTCTCTACTGTAACAAGAATTTAAAAGATTTTGTTTAATTCATTAGCTACAATTTAGTAAATTAAGTATCAATTACTTTTTTACCTTTGATAAAATTTACCACACAAGAAAGCTCATTTGTGTGAGAAATTAGGAATGTTACTTAAATCCCATTTCATTCAATATTTATGCAATTGGCAATCCATTTACTTAGGAAAATATTTAGAATTTCTTTTATAAAAAAAAAGAAAAAGAAAAAGAAAAGGAGAGCAAAGTTTTTACAACAAATTACTTAACTTTTTAGTCTTTAGTATGTCAGCAATTCAGTACTTATGGAAATAATTGAAGCTTATGTCATTGATAGAGACCTTTGTCTAGAGTAAAAGCATTTCCAATAGATTAGTCAAATTCATAAAATCAAGTCCAACAAATTCTCTAAAAGCATAACTTTTCCAAATTTTTTTGAAGTTGCTACAGTGATTCTCTTGATCTAGAGAGCACTCCAAATAATTATTTTATCTTGAAAAACATACCCAACTGTATAAAAAACTATTCTTTCTCTCTCACCCTTTCTTCTTTGTTCATCTCTTTCTCAAATGTATTAAACAGTAACACAATCAAAGCACAAACACAATCTAAAATCAAAACAAATTTAATTAGAACAATAAATCTAAAATCTGAATAGAAACAACAAATCAAGAACATGGAAAAAGACAAATTTAATTAGAACAACAAATCTAAAATGTAGAACGCCGATCTAATACATATGATGACTAAGCTGCATGTTCTTAGAAATGGGGAGGAGGACAAGCAGCGATGGAGCGTACTAAGTGGCATGCATGAACGCAAGCCAACTCCCTCTAGCCTTTGTTCTCCACCAGTGATCTATGAGAGAGAGAGAGAGAGAGAGAGAGAGAGAGAGAGTTTTTTGTGTGTAAGAGAGAGAGAAGGAAAGAGAAAGAGGGAGAGTTGGAGATATGTTTTGGAGATCAAGAACTAGAAAAACAAAAAGTAAAAGAAAATGGAAGATAGAGATTGGAGTGGGTGTAAGAGCATCCACATTGGTGGAGTTATTTTTTTAGCTATTTGGCACTACAAAAAAGTTACTTTATATATTTTACTTACTCACTTTACAAAATATCCAGCATCAATTAATGGTCTATTTTAGTTTTTAACACAATAAAATAATATAAAATCACAATAAAATAATATATCCACTACAATAAACAACAATCACAACCATCGCAACTGCTACCACTGCCATTACTGCCGTCGCTGCCACCACCACAGCCGCCGCCACATGATAGCAAATAATCGTCTAGTGTAACAAGTAATTTTTTTAACCCCAAATTATACTTATCCATTTTTTTTTTATACTAAAACAATTTCTTAATCATCATGATAGCAAATAATCGTCTAGTATAACAATAATATAGGAAGGAATATAGGTAACAAATTTACCTATACCACCACCATTGCCGCACCCTTTTTGTATATGGTGGTGCTAAAAATAGCTTTTTAGCACCACCATTATGGATGCTCTAAGTGTGTGGAGGAGAAAAAACAAGAGAGAAAAAAAAAAATGAAGAAGAAGAAGAAGAAACATATAGATGAAAAATAAACTAAAGAAAGAAAGGAAAAATAATATAAAGAATAAGAAATCAAAAGTGAAAAATGCTACCACCATATTTTCACAATAAATCTTAAGTGATAAATTGTTATTAGCTAATATTGGTGAGTAAAAAAATAATATCAATGGTGGGTTCAAATTAGAACTAGTAACAACTTATCACATAAGATTTTGTTGTGAAAGCATTGCAAAAATTTTTTGTGAACGTAACACGTCTCATTAAAAATAGATGATCCTGCAGCTCACTATATCATTGCAAAAAGTGCTCCATGAGATTTTAAAATATATATATCATCAGAAAATATAAAAATATTACCGTTGGAAGATTAAAAAATATAGTTGTTAGGAATATGAAAAATATAGCTGTGAATAAAGAAATATTAAAAATGGAATAAAGAAATAATGAAATTTTAATGAGATAGAGAAAAAGATAGAGAGACTGTTGAATAGTGTATTTGAAAAAGTAAATATGTAAAAGGTAAAAATTATTGTTCATTCTCGAAACAGTAAAAAAATTTAAGGTGATTGCTGGAGATGCTCTAATAGGGTGTAAGCCAGTTCCTTGTAATCTCAATCACTCCAATAGTGGAAATCAACCAAATAAAAATACATGTTTAGGTATTATAGAAGTGTAATTGGGCTCATTGCCAATCCTATGTATAGTAGAATGAGCTTTGCAAATCTCAATGGGTTCTAATCTCCATAGGATTCCCTTGTATCCTCTTCCCAAATATACTTGGACTGGCCTTATTAAGGTTAGATCATATGGTTTGGTAGATACGTTACCAAATTAAATCTACCAAAGATTTAAAAAAAAAAAAAATACCTGTCACTTGAACTCTGTTTGAGTAGTGTGTATATTGGTTCCCAGAAAGTTTTGCCGAATTGAAAGCAACTCAACTACAACAGCACTGATGTTCTTCCTTTCTCTCAGAATTTCTGTGGAACAAGCAACTCCAATTCCAAGTATCAAAATCAAGCATTCATGTATTTTGAAACTTCCATTTCGATTCCCATTACAAGTGTCATTCATCCTTCTTTCTCCCTTTTGTCTTTCCCCGAGAACAGCAGGATCTATAATGTCAATTATTTGTTCCAGCAAAGTTTCTTTGACAAAGTCACGAAGACTTAAGTTATCATGGAACATGTTATCCGTTGGTCTTTTTCTAGTGAACATCTCTAATAATAATATACCATAACTATAAACATCACCATATATTGATACCTCATTTCCCATTCCATACTCTGCAATTACACATAACATATATTGTAATTGGCATACTTTCAAAACATAACAATAAGGGAAATAAAATTTTTTAGAAGATTTAAAGAATGTTTTTCAATGGCGTGGAAAAAAAAAAGAAAAAAAGAAGAAGAATATATCTAGAAATTTTCGTTATAATACATCTATCTATTGTATACAATACATCCTTAGTAACAACATATTTTCAAGCTTAAAACTATAGTAGAAAATATGTGAAAAGGAAAGCAATTAAATTTAAGAAATGTAAAATAAATTTACCTGGAGGAGTATAACCAATCGTTCCTCTAATCCCAATGGAGCTTAATTGATTAGTAGAAGAATCTTGGATAATATCATGATGGAATCTTGCCAAGCCGAAATCACTTACATGTCCAACCATTTCATCATCAAGAAGAACATTACTGGGCTTGAGGTCACAATGAACAATTGGTGTTTCACAATGATAATGAAGATAATCCAATGCACTAGCAACATCAATAGCGATATTCAATCTTTGAAGAAAACTCAACTTTCTTGGTTTCTCAAGAGCATCATTTGTTCTTGGAGTTGGATGTAACCACACATCTAGGTTGCCATTTCCTAGGAACTCGTATACCAAAGCCTTAAAATCATGACCTTGATTGTCAATGCTCGAACATGCTGTGAGCAATTGTACAAGATTTCGATGTCTGGTGTTTCTTAGAACCTCACACTCGACTTTGAAACTTTTGGAAGCTCCATGGCGCCCAAGTTTCAACACCTTGATAGCAACTGCATGTCTATATTGATCAAGAGTTCCTTTATACACTGACCCAAAACTACCCACACCAATTAGATTATCAAAAGAAAATCTATTAGTAGCATTTAGGAGACTTTGGTAAGATATTCAAAAATAAATTTATTGAATCACTTGAGGTATTTTCTCTCCTTTTTTTTCCTTGAAGAACACAGGAATAAAAAAAACAGAACCAAAGTTACTCCAAGAAGCTCGAAGAGTATAAAGATTATCCGCTTCAACGTAAGAGTCAACTTGCTCTTCTTGGATTTTTTGTTGTTGCAGTTCGAAGTTGAAACTTTGGTATGCCCCCACAAAGCTTACCATTTCCATTAATCAAAGTTGCACTCGCATTCTTGACAACTCCATTTGTTGGTACCTCACCCTCAAAATGGTTGTACGAGAGATTCAATAATTTCAAGAAATCAAAAATCTCCAAAAATTTTGGAATCATGCCAGAAAAATTATTGTTAGAAAGGTCTAAATGTTCAAGACCTCTTAATGATTCTCAAGATGAAGGAACAACCCCTTGGAAAAAGTTTCTTCTCATGGCTAGAAATTCTAGCTTTACACAACATGCAAGACGTGCTGGTATTTTACCAAACAACATATTTTCAGAAATATCCTAATGTTCTAAATTTTTCAAATTTCCTATTTCCATGGGAAGGGCACCAGTGAATTGGTTGCCAGACAAGTCAAGGCTATTTGGTGAAAATGAGAGACCAATAACTTGCGAGGATATGATACCGCTAAGATTATTATGGGGAAGATGAAAAGTTATCAAATTTGGCATTGACTTAGACTTGGAAGGGATGCTTCCCTGAAGATTATTGTCTCCTAAATACAACTCCAACAAATTTGTTAAATTTCCAAAAGAGGATGGAATGTTCCCAATGAAATTGTTTTGAGATAAATCCAGAAATTGTAATTTCTGAAGGTTTCCAAGTATAGAGGGGATGTTACCTGAAAATTTATTGTTCCACATTTCTATATTCTCCAGGTTGGTCAGATCCCCTATAACACTAGGAATATTTCCAGATATTTTATTATTATTCAAATAGAAAAAAGGTAAGACTAGTTGAGATGTTGCCAATACATTTAGGCAACTCCCCCCCCCCCCCCCCCCCAAAGTTGTTGGTATTTATCTCCAAATCTCTTAGGTTGGTAGCATTTGACAAAGAACAGAGAAAACTCAAGTCATTTGCTCCTCCATTTCCAAGCTGGTTTTCGGTAATAGAAAACAACCTCACTCTATTTAGCTTCTCTAAAGAAGGAACTTTTCCAGTTAGTTTATTCTCGGCCAAATTTAGTATATGTAAATTCGAGGCACTAGATATTGAAATAGGGATAGATCCAATAAACTGGTTGTTACTGATGGTAAATGTTTCTAAATTTGGTAGAGTGATACCTATGTCCGATGGAAGATGCCCTTGGATTTGGTTAACTGCTACATCAATCTTTGTTATTGAAGAGATATTGAAGAACAAGGGAGGAATTGTACCAGACAATCTATTTGAACCCACAGCAAAGATTTTAAGTTTGGTCAATAGGCCAAAAGAATCAGGGATACTCCCACCCAGGTTATTATAAGCTACAGAAAAACCTTCTAGAGATGATAAGTTTCCAAAAGAAGGTGGGATAATTCCCATCAAAACATTTTTATGAATAGCAAAGATTTGGAGCTTTGACAAGGTACCAAGCTCTGTGGGGATTTCTCCAACCAGATTATTAACAGCCGCATGAAACACTCTTGAGTTAGGCACAACTGGATAAATTGCTAGGAATTTTTCCACTTATTGTGTTATTGTTCAATAGCAAGACTTCTAGTCTGTGCAAATGGCCAATTTATGAAGGAATTTCATTATAAAAGCTATTGTTTTCAAGGTCTAGCTTCCACAAAAAACTTAAATTTCCAATATTTGGGGATATAGAGCCTACCAGTTTTTGAGATCGCAGGTCCAAAACAATGACCCTTTGATGTCGGTGACCACAGGAAACACCTTTCCATTGGCAAAAGTGGATGCTATCATTCCAAGAACTCATGACCCCGAAAGGATCGTTACTAATCTTGGCTTTGAAGTTGAGCAGTGCTAACCCGTCAGTCTCATTATTCTCACCAAGCACAGAGGTGAGAAACAAGCCAAAGCAGCAGAGAAGAATAAATGAGTGCATGGAAAAAGATGATGATGGTGTAGCTGAACTCAGGTGTGAACGAAGCCCCATGCAATGTGGTTGAAAAGGCTTTTGTTTGACAAAGAAATGATGGTTTATCAAATTTTGTAATGGATGTGTATGTATGATTGTTTTGCAGCTGAAAAAGAAGCAAATTTATAGCAAGGGAAAGAAGACAAGTAGTCCAAGAAATAGTGATGTTCGGACCCACTTCTAAATTGAATAAAAGAACCAAACAAATAACCGTGTGGGACAATATTAGAGACCGTAAGGAACCGCGTGGACAATAATTAGGTATATCAAAATGGGGTTCTAGAAAAGTATGCAAAGGAAAACTCTATTCTTTAAAGCAATATCATTGTAATTATTCTAAAACAAAATTTAAATATAAAATTAGTTGTAATTTTAAATTACAACCTTACTTAAAAAAATAAAGTGACGACATATTAAAGATTTGACCATCCTATCAAAATTACTAAAAGCAATAACTTTAAATTTAAATGTCTAAAATAGTTCATGGTCTAAAATTTAGGAAGCAAATGATGTATTTAAAAGGAAATTTTTTTAGGTAACACAGTTCAAATCAATAAAAGTCCTACTTATGATTGGAGCCAATACTTGGGATTCTGTCATTCATGCATGGGGCCATGTTTTATGCCCAAATTACACCAACAACTTTCTGGTCTGAGACGACCAATCCTGACTCCCATGCATCCTAAGATTAGTTCATGCATGGGGCCATTAAGAGAAAAAAAAAAAAGAGAGAACGACAAAGACCTGGACCATGTCAATGTTTGATGTTTCACCCAAGTCTTTAAACACAGAAAACTTCAACCAATTCTGATTCAATTAGATGGACTTTAAGAATAATTAGTTGTTTTGAGAATAAACACAGATAAATAAAGAGGGAGAAAGAGATTTCTGATAAAATTTATATACAATTTATAATTTTACCATACAATAATGAGTAGGTTATAGAATTTAGAAGCTTATGAAATTTACAGCTTCTATTTGAAGGTTGCATTATTTGAATTAATTGGATTCATCCAAACGCAAAATACTTTTATTATGTCATCTTTGATCGCATAAGATTGTTGACATCTAAAATTCCTATATCAATTTGATTACTAAAAACGTGAAACAACTTCAAAGCATTGTATCACTGTTATTTGTCAAATACTATAAAATAATAATGATCAATTAAAGCTCTCTGTCACAAAAATTCTATGAGTGCATTTGGTTGGAGTAAAAGGTGGGTGGATGGAAAATAAACAGGAGAAAAGTATAGAGAAAATGGTTGGAGTTACTGTTTGGTTGAGGAGGAAAAATGGAAGAGATTTTAGTGAAGCCTAGGAGTTTTCTCTCTTAATTCACCTAAACATAATCTCCCCAAATTAGGGAGAAAATAGGAGAAAAAAGGGGAACAAAGTCTTTGGACAAAAATGCCCTTCTAACTATGCGTAAATGGTTCTTTTTGTTCTTTTCATTTTCTTCATTTTCCTGTTTCTGTTTATGTGATTCGTCTATTTGTTCTTCTTCTACTACTTTTCGTTGTTCCCTTCTTCTTCTTTCATTTCTTTTTTTCTTTTTCCTTCATATTTCTTGTGCGCGTGTGTTCATATCTTTTTTTTTTTTTTTGGACTACTTATCATTCCTTATTTTTCATTCTTTTTTTTTCTTATATATTTTGGGTTATTGTGTGCATCTCTTTTTTTTTTTTTTTTTCATTTTATTTTTTAATGAAGTTCTCATTTACGTGCAATTTTTTAATAAAAATATAATTTATGTGTTTTTTTTATTTTATCTAATAGAGGTATATGAATAAATTTATATAAACTCTATTTTCTATTCTTCCTTTTTTTTTTTTTTCTCAATCAAACAAAAAGGTTTTTCATCCCTCTGATTTTTCACTCCCAACAAAACACAAAGGAGAAAAAAGAGGAACAAAATCTTTGGACAAAAATGCCCTTCTAACTATGCTTAAATGGTTCTTTTTGTTCTTTTCATTTTCTTCATTTTCCTATTTCCGTTTTATGTTTTCGTCTATTTGTTCTTCTTCTACTACTTTTCGTTGTTCCCTTCTTCTTCTTTCATTTCTTTTTTCTTTTTCCTTCATCTTTCTTGTGCGCGTGTTCATATCTTTTGTTTGTCTTTTTTTTTTTTCTTTTTTCTTTTCTTTTTTCTTTTTTTTTCTTTTTTTTTGTGGGACTACTTGTCATTCCTTATTTTTCATTCCTTTTTTTCTTATATATTTTGGGTTATTGTGTGCGTCTCTTTTTTTTTATTTTATTTTATATTTTAATGAAGTTTTCATTTATGAGCAATTTTTTAATAAAAATATAATGTATGTTTTTTTTTTTTAAATCTAATAGAGGTATATGAGTAAATTTATATAAACTTTATTTTCTATTCTTCCTTTTTTTTTCCTTTAATCAAACAAAGAAGTTTTTCATCCCTCTAATTTTCCACTCCCAACAAAACACAAAGGAGAAAAAGAGGAACAAAATCTTTGGACAAAAATGCCCTTCTAACTATGCTTAAATGGTTCTTTTTGTTCTTTTCGTTTTCTTCATTTTCCTATTTCTGTTTTATGTTTTCGTCTATTTGTCCTTCTTCTACTACTTTTCGTTGTTCTCTTCTTCTTCTTTCATTTCTTTTTTCTTTTTCCTTAATCTTTCTTGTGCGGGTGTGTTCATATCTTTTGTTTGTCTTTTTTTTTTGGGACTACTTATCATTCCTTATTTTTCATTCTTTTTTTTTCTTATATATTTTGGATTATTATGTGCATCTCTTTTTTTAATTTTTTTAATTTTTATTGAAGTTCTCATTTATGCACAATTTTTTAATAAAAATATAATGTATGTGTTATTTATTTATTTTTTATTTTTATCTAATAGAGGTTGTAAGGACCAAATTTTGTTCTTAGCTCAAATGATGTATGGACTCAGGCCCAAAAAGCCTAAAACAATAAATTTGTAGAGAGTGAGTTGGAAAACTGGGCTAAAATGAGTTGGATGACAAATAAAATGGGTTCAAATGACAAGAATAGAAATATAGATTGATTTAAACTAAAGGAAATCGTCATCGGCACAGTCCGAGGAGATCAATTCTTATATATTTCTCTTAAATTTGATTACAAGTTGGTTTCCTGATTGCTACAATGTTTCTCTCTTCATCTCTCCTTCTCTCTCTCTCTCTCTCTCTCTCATTGCCCTTTTCTTTCTTTATACTATCTTTCCCTTTCATCTCTACCCTTCATGTGCAGACTAGATGGTTGGTCTTGATACTTGTTCCATCTGCACCTTCTTGAAGTCTTTAGTTGTAAGGCTGAAAAACCACTATTCAGGTATCACTTCCTTATTAATGTGGCCAGAGAGTTAGCTGCAAAACATTTAATGTGGTGGTAACAGCTTTCCCTTGAGATATTTCATGGTCTCCTTTTGTCTTGTTCCTTCTAGATACTTATTCGCATCAATGGAATCGTCTAGGACGTTGCTCTTGGTGTCAGGCCATACATTCTGACCTTGACCTTACTCAGTCGAGGAAGTATTTATCTTGGGACCGTCTCCTTAGTTGATCGTGGTCAGACTTCAACTATTCACTTACCAATATGGACTCTTATAAAGATATTTACCCATCCTCAGATGACTTAATGTCCTCGGATTGGGCCCCTGACCCAATATACTTTATAGATACCTTCCTCTGGGCCTATCACCCCTACAGAGGTATATAAGTAAATTTATATAAACTCTATTTTCTATTTTTCCTTTTTTTTTCTCAACCAAATAAATTTTTTTTTTCATCCCTCTAATTTTCCACCCCCAACAAAACACAAATGAGAAAAACTAAAATATTTTCGAACCTCATACTTTTTCATCCTCCAACCAAATGGACCCTACAAGACTTTGTGTAAGTTTGTGGGTTTTTTTTTTTTTTTTTTCCAATACTTGAATATATAATCTGGGCTTGGGATATTGGTTGTCCATTAGCCCATGTTGTCCATCTAGCAAAGCCCATATAACGATAGTGATACTAGAGTTTTAAACTGGGTTTATAATACATTACATAATCAAAATATAACTACAAAAGGGCCTAACATTTGTAGTTGTAGACTGGAGTTATAAACAACAGACACTAAACACACACAACCAATGTCGGATAAACATTCCTTTTTTTTTTTTAGTAAATAGTAATACTTATTAGAACACACACGAAAATAGTAATACTAATGTACTCTAGTTATGTAATGTATTATAAACCCAGTTCAAAAGTTTTTATATTTGAAATTTTATCTTTAGACAAAAAATAAATAAATAAAAGAGATAAAAAAATCATATTATATAAAAATTTTCTATACATTACTCAGGTTACTGACTAGTTATATATAGTATAGTGTGCACCTAGAATTATCATTAACCCACCAAATATGAATTTTTATTAAACGAAAACATACATAAAATGAGAGGCCAAAATGGGCAAATGCCCTTTTTTTTGGAAATTAAACATCCTTTTGCCCTCTTTCTCAAATTAAATAGGGAAATGTCCCTCTTTTGTAACTTGATAATAAGAAAATCGAGTTATATGAAATACTCGATATTCCTATGATCGAGTTAGGTACAGCTTTTTCCCACGCTGCTTTTCCAGCATGGCATTTTCTTTTTTGAATCTCTACATAACTCGATTTTCAATTAATCGAGTTATGTAACCGACTAATTAGATATCAAGTTATGCTCTTATTAAACCTAATTTCGTACTGTCTTTGTGTCAGGTGTAGTCTTTCAATATAACTCGATTCCTTTAATATCGAGGTATAAAGTATACTCAATCTCCGTAAAGTTGAGTATTCTCGTATAATTTCTCCACACCTTCTCCCACTCAGAGTGTCTTGCTTTCTGCTAAACTGAGGTCGTGCTTTCTGCTGAACTGAGTTGGAACTTCTCCACAGATCAACAGCTGCTTTCAAACTCAATTGAAATTTGTATTACCTCAGGTAAAAAACTCACACCACAATTTTAGGGCAATGGTATTTTCATTTGATATTGTACTAAATTTTTATTTTTTAGGTTGAATGAGTGTGAAGTAAGTACATTGGTGTGATTTTGGTTATTTGTTGTAGTAAACATTGGTCACAAGAGAATGAAATAATTTCTTTACTATAGCAACATTTTGTATTGCACATAATCATCATTGGTCAGACATTTACAACAACATTTACTATTGAACACAATGTGTAGACATTACCAACAATGTCTATTGTTTATGGTCAAATGTTAGTGTGAGTGTTAGTATTTCATTTTTAGCATGCAATAGTACACAATTTTATGAATGTCTTTGCTGTGTACCATTCTATGCAACATTACATTATTTAGCAATAGTTGATGCACACTATTAACTTGATCATTTGGTGTTATTGTATTCAGCGTCAATGTCTGGTTCTGGCAACCCAAAACTCTATAGTCCTCATGATGTGTTCACTGCTATGGGTCGTTGTTGGGTATTGGAAGATGAGTTCAGCTATCCAATCAATCCGAATTTGCGAAATAGTGCTTACGTTCACAATACCATGAGATAGGAGTGGGCTTGGTTATTTCGTGAACAGCAAATGTTTTATGATGAGTTGGTTGGTTTTAAGTTGCCAGTGCCTCGGCGACTCGCATCGCAGATGCCCGGAGACACCATTGACGAACTTCGTAAAGCATTGAACCGCATAAGAGAAGAAAATAATCGAATGAAGATACGTCTTAATCGATATCCGATCCAAGTCGAGATTCGAGAGTCAGTGCAGAAAGGGTGGAACGAGCATGCACAGTTCATGCAATCACTTCTTGCTAATCCCACTTATCAGTCAGACGTGGAGATGTCAGATGAAGAGTAATCGTGTTGTGTCGTGGTGTAATTAGATTTTGTTGGAGAACTATTTTGCTTAACTATGTGTTATATGTATGGTTTCATTTGTACTATGTAAACTCACACATGATGTTTTTCAATAAGCACCTACAACATAACACAGAAAACATAAAATAACTTACACTAACATTATTAACTTAACCATAGACATAACACACACACACACACCACATAGGCATTCATTCTGATAGGTAGTCCTCGTAGTTGAGGACATTGTTACGTTCTGCCGGAGTGAGTTGCCTGTTTGTTGCAGCGGCTAGCTCCTCTGCCAATTGTAGCATATGATACCTGGACCTATGAAGTATCATAAGATTGTTCTCTTTTTTTATTTTCGTCACTGCATGCTCATATTGGTGCATGTTTTGCCGTGGCAGTGTGAGTGAGCTACGGTCAACAAGAGGCGCTTCGAGTTGCGGGAGATCATCGTGCAAAGCGTTGGACTCGTTCACATGAAAGTCCCACTCCTATCGCAGTCCGACATAGTATTCCCTCTCGTCAGAATCTCTTTCCTTTCTATAGTTATTTGGAAAATGAGGTAGCATCCAATTGCGCATTGACATTGGAAAATGTGACTTTAGATCGATATGTGTAGAAGTTTTGCAACGGTAGATGTAAATGGGACTTCGGTATGTGTAGATGTTTTGCAAGGATAGATGTAAATAGGACTTTATATAGGGGTTTTGCAAGGGCAAGTATTCAGGTGGATGTGACTATAAGTATTCACGTGAATAAAGATGATATGACTTGACAGTATATTGTTCAGTGGCGTCTGTTGGTGCATGTGATTCGTTGAGGTAGCTGTTTCATATGGCTATAACTTGTGCTACAGTAGCGGGCTGGTGATGTGTACTGCAAAAGAGGTTGCGTATTTATTCACGTGAAGATTATTCAACATTGATGTGCTTCATCTGACATGACTTGACGTGACAGTGTTGAGCTGTGTTAAATGTATCATAAACTTCTTAGGGATGTTTTGCATCCTTTAAAAATGGTGCATTGCAAAAGGATACATAGCTGTGTATTGACGTGCGTGTTGGTGATATGAATGGACAGGGTTCAACAGTGCGAAACTGTTGAGCAGCACTACGAACATCAATGTAGCAAAGGTGGACAGTTCACCCCCGAAATTGATGCATAAAATTTTCTGCAATGCTATGTGTATTGACGTGAGTGTGGATGGGTACTTCTGGTCAGGGTTCAACAGTGCTGAGCTATCCATTCTAGCTACAATCATTGCTCCCTATGGTGGTATTTGGCAAGTGGGATTGAAGAAAGCTGATAACAACATTTGGTTTTGTAATGGTTGGCAGGATTTCGCTGAATACCATTCTATCTGTTATGGTTATTTTTTAGTCTTCAGATATGAAGGAAATTCAAGCTTCCATGTTCTTATATTTGATAAGATTGCCATTGAGATTCAATATCCACCCAGGAAGAATTGTAAATTGGAAGATCATCAGGTAAAAATAGTAGACTTAGATGAAGCTGATACAAACATTTCTTCCTCAATGTACAGACCCCTAAAACATGAAGTCAGAGAAAAGTTTGTTCTAAAAAAATTACCGATTATGTCTAGAGGAAGAGAGAGAGCAATCCAAACAACCAAAAAGTTCAAGCCTAAAAATCCTTCTTTCATGGGTATCTCACGGCCACATAATATGGTGAGCCTTTATACATAATGTGATCATGATGTTCTCTTAAATATGACTTGGAAACATATATGGGAAGCAAGAATATTATTGGGAAGCAATTTGTCACACTTCAATGTCTTGTGCTATTACCCTCCATCAAAACATATTAAACAATGAGATTCGGAAAGGATGGGTTGCATTTTCGAAAGACAATAATTTAGAAAAAGGAGATGTTTGTGTCTTTGATGTGATCGAAAGGAAGCCTGTTGTGCTTAGTGTCTCAATATTTCACCTAGTTGACCATTAGAGTTTGGACTAGGATAACTTGTTTAAAATTTAAGCTAGTGATGTTTATGCTTATATTTAATTAGGGACTTTGATCACTACTATGGTTTATATATGATGGATGTGGTTTTAAGACTTTTCTCTGACCAGTTTGGTATGTCTTGTTGAAGACTATTCAGCATTCCTATGCTTCATCTGACATGACTTGACGAGACAATGCTGAGCTATGTTAAATGTATAATAAACTTTTCAGCCATGCTCTGCATCCTCGAAAACGGTGCATTGCAAAAGAAGGCATATCTGTGTATTAACTGGACAAGGTTGAACAGTGCGAAGCTGTTGAGTAGCACATGTAGCACTATGAACATCAGTGTAGCAACGGTGGACAGCTCACCCCCAAAATTGATGCATAACCAATTCAGGGATGCTCTGCCTCTTCAAAAATGGTGCATTGCAAAGGGTTGCATATCTATGTATTCACGTGAGTGGGGATGGGTACGTGTGGTCAGGGTTCAATAGTGTTGAGATGTTGAGTATCACATGCAAAACTACATCAATCAAGTGCAGCAATGATGGATAGCTCACCCCCAAAATTTTGCTTACACTTTTGAGGGGTCCTCTGCATCCTTGAAAATAGTGCATTGTAAAATGTTGCATATCTGTTTATTCACGTGAGCATGGATGATATGACTGGACAGGGTTCAATAGTGCCGAGTTGTTGAGCAGCACATGCAGAACTGCGAACATGACTTCGCTGAACAATGTTGAGCTGTGTTAGCCTTCTCCAACCTCACTTGCCAAATGCTAGTATTACGAGCAGTGAGTGTAACAACAGTAGAGAGTTTTACCCCCATATTCCCTTACAAACTTTTCAGAGAGTCTTTGCAGGTACAAAATGTAGTTACATTTTCTCAACATCAATGTAAAATTACATGAAGAAAACTATGCTTCCAAGTTTTACATCAATGGCTTCCGATCATCACAATTGCAATATTAGGGAGCTTTCAAGCAATGCTACAACAAACCAATAACTTGAATGAAACATTTTAGAGGCTGATCAAGCTTTTAGGCCTTTACCCTATTTCTAAGCAAACCAAATATCGTTGTGAGAGTGTGTTGTGTGAGCCATATGGATTTTCAGTGAGTGAGTGGTTAGTCTGGTTTGGACGAGTCTTTATTTAATGTATCTATATAAAGTAGGACACTATTACAAATAAGATATACACAGATACGTGCATATGATATCGTGACTCAAACAACTCATATAAATGAATTATTCGTATTATTGAATCATATGCGCGGTTGGTCTATGTGGTTTGGATCAGTCTGTATGTATTGAATCTATTAAATTTTCCTACAAGTAATGTGCAATAAATATAATTTGGAGGCATTCCACTTCCTAAGGTTTTCCCTACATTACAAAGCAAATGACATTGTCCAACCAAAGCACATTACTTGAATGTAGCAACAAAGAACACGTATGAAAAAAATAAGAAACTGATTTCACATAAACTTAGCCAAAAGTAATAAACAGTTAATCTTTAGAGTTGCAAAAGTTGAACGTACATAATCATCATTTGTCACACATTAACAATAACATTATGTATTGCACATAATGTGTAGACATTAACAATAACGTCTAATGTTCGTAGGTAGAAATATTTGGAAATCATCATTGCTTGAATCTGAAAAGTCTAAAATATCTGTTTCATCATCTAACACAGTAATTTCATTAATAGACTTGATGGCTCGCTCTTGCGCCTTCCCTTTTAGATGCTTCCTAACTTTTTGGATTGCGTGAAAATGGTCTAGTCGCCTTTGCATTTGATTATTCTCTTGTTCAAGACGAGCAAGTATGTTGGCAGGTTCATCTTTAGGTAACTTGGCTAAGCGTGCCTTAGGAACTCGTAACCCGTGCCATCGACAATACACTTCTAACTCACACCTCTTCTCGTATAGGGTTGACCATGATGGTTCTGTTATAGTGAACTCTATTGCAGTGGTATCTGTACTTAGTTTTGTAGGTTTACCGAGGTTAAAAGTATCACTTTGGTCTAAAACCCATCACTCTTACAAATTATGTAGCCCCACAGGCTGAAACACTGAAATTTCTCTTGTAATCGTAGCCAATTAATGTGACACTGCATTTTTGGAATACCTACTTACTCGACTATTCGATCAAACATCGTGGTCAAAGACTTGTCGGTTTGAAGTGAGGCCCAATTGAAACTGAATACCACATCTGTTATACCTTAGATGTTGGTGGCTTGCGCTCACTGTTATATCTGTTTAATTGTGCTTGGTCCTTTAAAAACCTTAAACATCAGGGTGTTTATTATCGTTGGTCATTTTCAAGGATGCCATTCAAAACGCTCTTCCCATAATTCGTGACTGTTGGTTAGAAGAGATTGCACATGGTAAAATCATGTTCAACCTTGAAACTAAGCTCTCAAACAAACGCGTGCCATAATAATTTACATGTTGAAAGCACCACTTTGCTCTTAGAACTTTGATGTTAGTGGCTTGAGTTCACTGTTATATCTGTTTAATTGTGTTTGGTCATTCACAAAAACATTAAACATCAGGGTGTTCATTATCGTTGGTCATTTTCAAGGATGCCAGTCAAAACGCTCTTCCCATAATCCATGACTGTTGGTTAGAAGAGATTGCACATGGTAAAACCATGTTCAACCTTGAAACTAAGCTCTCAAACAAACGCGTGCCATAATAATTTACATGTTGAAAGCACCACTTGCTCTTAGAACTTTGATGTTAGTGGCTCGAGCTCACTATTATATCTGTTTAATTGTTTTTGGTCCTTCACAACAACATTAAACTTCACGGTGTTTATTATCTTCAGCTCACTGTTATCTAATATATTATGTAAGGGGCTTCCCCTGTTTGGATTCTTCATATTTTATTAAAAAAAACCGTTAGACCTAATGCGGGAGTGAATGAGGTCATGTCAAGTGTCGCTTTTATCTTTTTCGACGAGTCTGCACTGCAAGGTTTCATCAATAAATTTTGTAATGAAAATATAATGCATGAGGTATAGTCTAGGCGAGGACCAAATTCAGAATAATATAATTGCTGATTTAAGAGCGACAAAAATATCCAATTAGTGGAAAATACATGTAAGCTCAGCAAAACCTCCAACAAAAATAGTTGCCTGAAGTCAAGATATAGCTTCAGCCATTGTTCCAAGGAAAATCTCCTAGGTGGTTCATCGTTAATATCAAAACCTGTAAACTAATTGTGCTTTCACAAACCTTTCATTTGTATTAATAATTATTATAATCTAATAACACGTGAGCGTCGTACAGAATTATGAAATAAATATTATTTACACACAAACTTGGATCTACTTTATATTATATAGAATCACATAATAACATAAAAAATTCTTACACCATTACATCCATTCAATAATACTAATGATAGTAACAATGGGCATGAAACTAACCATCATATTAATATATCAAATTACTTTCAATGGATACTATGTTCTTCAAACTGCCACTAAACTAACAAAATATAGAACTATCATACAGTTCTCAAAATATGCTATAGCAACTACGAACTAAAAATCGGCCCCCCCTTGTGTACAATGCCCAATGGCAATCATCAAGAGTCAGATGGTGGAGAAGGTGGAACAGGACGTCTACAGTGAGCTAAGTCCGCTCGCATAGCTCCAACCTCAGCAAGAAGACCATGTAGAAGCTGCCCATGGGCTGCCTGAGTCGTCATAATGGTCTCCATCATAGCATGAAGAGAGGGAGGAAGAGGGCATTTCTTCGTTGCATCAACAGTGTCAACATCTACCTCATCATCACCATCCTCGGCAACAACAGATGTGGGATCCCCATGCATGTCCTCATTTGGAACATCTCCAGTAGTAGACTGTACTCGTGGTCTATTGGATGGACCAACACTGAGGTCGGCAACCTTCTTTTGGGTAGTTCACTGTTCAGAAATTTGGCTCCTATAGGGGCTTGGATGTGAACTAACTCTTAGGAAGGAAAGTTCTTTAATCCTAAATATTTGAGGACCCTATGAATGAGAACTGGAAAAAACAAAGCATGCCTCTTATACTTGCTCCTATGCACCTTGACAATGGTTTCGATGAAAAGGGAAGGAAAACAAATGGAACTATTGGTGACAAGGGCGTAAAGCAAGATACACCTGTCTACAGGGATTGTATGGATATGAGAGATAAGGAAAATGTTGTGACAAGCTATCCTAAAGAAGATATAATTAAGCTCAGTCAACTCACTTGAGCTAATACTTCGGTCAGAATCCCGATTGTTTGATCGTCCACAAAGGACATCCATAACATCATCAATACGAGGAGACATAGAGTTTGGATAAGTAGGTGTACAAATTATAGGTACATCAAGAGCTTTAGATATGCGCTCCCTAGTTATTGTAAACAGTACACCACGTATGGACAATGCCACCTTGTGACCACCCAGATCCTCATGCACCGATAGATTCGAATAGAATTCTCTAATCAAGTCAGCTGGAGGGGGTTGTATGTTTGTACACAGGGACAGCCAATGCCTAGACTGTAGATTCTCACGAACAAAAGGATGCAGTTCATGTAGATTGATTTGCCTTTCTCCCCAAATACACCTACGCTTAATCAAGGTTTCAAAGGTTTGCTCATTTTCGGGCGTGAGGAACCTTAATTGATCAAACACCACTTCAGGTTCGGATGCAACTTTGCATTTTCCCCTCTTAATCCTCTTCGGAGCCATAACTAATCGATGGTCAGTAGTGGAAACACAATCAGCTCACACAAAAACAGAACCAAAATGAAGTTTGAAGCAGAAAACAAAAATTGGAGACTAACCAGCTACCATGTGTAGAAAATCATCCATACAATATATTGTCTAGAGCAGTTTACAACAACATAATGAAAAAACAATATCTTTATTCACGGGTTGTTTAGTTGGTGAAATAATTGTAAAGCATTTTGGTCCGAGTCAATAATTTGAAGTTAGAGACCTAGAGTATATAACAGTAATAATATTATACAGGAAACATACAAGTGGATTTAGGACCTGACACATTTTCGAAATTCCTAGCTACATGTAGTAAGTTTCACCAGCTTTTACAAAAAACAGAAAATAAATTGTACAATGTACAATTCAGACATACAAACAGCATAAGGACTACCGCACACATATGGAGCCACTGGCAAGTTCATTTTGTGGAAGGAAGACAACCTATGAGATAGGCAACCTTACTAACAACAATGCATTTGACAAGCCAAACACCCAATTTCATCACAATCTTCATAGACAATGAAGTTTCAAGCATCAAAAAAAGAAATTTGAGAATAACGCACCACCAATGTGTAATTTTAAAGACAGCAACTGTTGAAAGAGTCTTACCCTGTAAAATCTTTGAAGAATTTGCATGGGATATTGTCGATTCTAGCCGGATGAAACGAGAGCAATCGAAGATGTAATTTCGAACAGCTGCAAGTTCTGCAAAACTGGGGGAGAGTTTATAATGTTGGGTCATATTTCGTTATGTCCATATAACTCGATTATACATAAATCGAGTTACATGCAATCCAAATTTTGAGCACAAGGGCTTGCACATAACTCGATACTCCAGAAAACAAGTTATGTTCAACTTACTCGATTATACGTAAATCGAGTTCCGCTCACTGGGTTTCCACATAAACGAGTTAATTTCAAGTAACTCGATTTTATATAAGTAGAGTTATTCGGCTTGGCATTGGTCCAGATGCAGTCCAAGAGGGTCTTCCACATAAACCGATTCTACGGAAATCAAGTTATGTGCAGTGCAAATAACGAGAATCCAATTTATGGTGGAACGGCTTTCACATAACTCGATAATACAGAAAACGAGTTAATTTCAAATAAGTCGATTATCTATAACTCGAGTTATGTTGCTTGGGCCTCCACACCCAGCCCAAATATTTGGACTGGTCCAGATGCAGTCCAAGACGAATCCAAGTGTACAGGTAGGCGTGGTACATAACCCGATTCTATTGAAATTGAGTTATGTGCGGTGGAAAATCACAAGAATTCAATTTATGTGTACAACGGCTTGCACATAAATCGATATTTTAGAAAGCGAGTTGTGTTTAGTGTTACTCGATTTTCTTGAACTTGAGTTAAGTTGACTCGGCTTACCCACCCAGCCCATATATTTGAACTGGACCAGATGTAGTCCAAGAGGAATCCAAGTGTACAGGTAGGCCTCGCACATAACCCGACTCTAGTGTAATCGAGTTATGCGCAGTGGAAAATCTCAAGAATGCAATTTATGTGTACAACGGCTTGCACATAAATCGATACTTTGGAAAGCGAGTTATGTTTAGTGTTACTCGATTTTATAGAACTCGAGTTATGTTGACTCGGCTTACCCACCCAGCCCATATATTTGGACTGGTCCAGATGCAGTCCAAGAGGAATCCAAGTGTCCAGAATGGTATTCCACGTAACTCATTAAGTGAAAAATCGAGTTATTTTCAGTATACATTACACATATCTTGGTTATTTGAAAAATGAGTTATTTGTATTTGCTTCAATTCCAAGAGAATTGCCACACGTGTGGCTGAAAATCCATACACTTCAAAAGCAAAATCTTATATAAGTTACTATTTAGTTTCCTTAATTTAACGTTTATTTCCAGACGTACTCTTAGGTGTGTTACTACTCTTCTTTATCATCTATTTTTATTTAATTGATATTACATATGATTATAATAAATTATTATTAATTTGACAAATGTTATGATTAGTTATTTATTTATATGCATTCTATCGTTGTTTTCTGACCAATCTTTAAAGTATTAATAATATTTTTTTGACTATTTTACAATATAGTTGTATTGTATACTATTGTGCCTTATACTATGTTAGATTAGTGTATGTAATATGACAATTGTATATACAAAATACCAAAAAAAAAAAAAAAAAATTTAAAAAAAATTATCATTTTATTTTTTAATCCCACAACAAAATCCTAGCTCAAGACACTGTTGACCCCCCTAAAATAAAATCCTGGAGTTGCCATTGAATGTAATATAATTGAATGAAACGCAAAAAGGCCAAAATCCAAACAAAGTTGGAGAAAAAAATACAGCATCATTTTCATTTTAGAATACATATGAAAGTTCATCATAGTAATTAAAAATTATCCAAGAGTGAAACTCTAAACATCACAAAAGTACCCAATCAATAAAGTTGCAAACTAGGATGAACAAAATAGGGATGAATAGTAAAGTTGCAAAATAAACACACTCTAAACATCACATAATACATTATCATCACTTTGCATCCACCCTAACCACTTAATCTCGGCATCTGAAAACGTGGACGTTTAACACAACACCGTCCCTCATAATCAGCTCAAATACGCAAACATCTCCTACTCGCAAACTATTTTCCCTCACAAATGCAGACCAACCAGCTGATATGACACATGATGAACCCCCACTTCGTTCATAAATGTATAGTTTCACAGGCCATAATCGGTCCACAATATGGAGCTTGACAGGGAGTATACTTGCTTTGGTGTAGTCCTTGATAAACCCTTCTCTCGGTAAGTAGGTGATAATGTCTTGGGGAAAACTTTGTACAAGAAACAATAACATATATTTAAAAAATAGTTGAACCTAAGATGATACTATTTGATATCCAAATGATACAGTTAAATATATATACATCTTTTCACCTAAAAACACAAATAAGCAAATCATTACCAACAAAATGTCTAGCAACAAGTATCTAGTGTGACAATCTTTCTAATTGATCTATGAAAAATCAAAGTTAATGGGAGATGCATTTCTAAATTACAAAAATATGTGAAGCTAAAAGCTTACCGCACGATCCTTGCCATTAATGTAGGATGGACGAATGATAATAGTGAAAAGGGGATTTTCTGATTTAAAAGTATTGGCTATAACAAGATTTTTAGCTACACCACCATCTTTCTTAGGATGGACCGATCCTGAAACAACTTGAAAATATGAATTCATGCACATAAAATTAATGGTAAACATGCTAAAATAATCAACTAGTTCCTTACAAAAGTGTAACATTCAAACCTGAACCCTCTCCCTTATAAAAGTGTTTGATGATTTCAACAGAGCTGACATCACTCTCATCATCTTCCATCCTATGAACTTGGAGTTCGTCGTCTAAAGTATAGTCTATCTCTGTTGTAGTGGCATCAAATATGAGTACATCAAAGTGTGAATTTCCTTCATATTTGAAAACTAGCAAGTGCCCCATGGTTAGACCAAGACAGCTTGCAAATTCGGACCAACCATTTTGAAACCAAACCCCCCCATCATGTTGTGTCAACTTGACTTTCCATTTTCTACCATTTGGAATAGCAAGAAAGGCCATATCTGACAAATCCACTCCTGCATGAACTTAACTGGAATCCACTGTAAAAAGAATCTCCATAACATAAATGTAGGCTTTGGAAATAAACACATGCAATCAATCAAGCTCTATGGAGTTGTGCAGCTACCATTGCAGGAAAAATGGATTTAGTGATTGTTAGGTCATAATACTTTCATAAGTATTCGAGGAAGATACTTGTTGGATGAACAAAAGTTCAAAAAAGCAGACAAAATCCTTATAGACAATGCTAGAAAATAAAAGTTAAACACATGGCAGAATACTCCTTAGTTACAGCCCCCCACCCCCACACAAAAAAGAAAAGAAAATGGACTGATCCACAGATTGTTATGACCACATCCACGGATTTTTATCAATGGTCACTGCATTAAGTAAAATGAGGAAGAGGAAAGAGGGAGGAGGAAGAAAGGAAGGACCAAGAACAAATTTATGATTAAGTACAAATCAAACAAAATAAAATAACAATCCATGCAACATTGAAGTTATATTTAATAGCTATAACCTCAATCTGTCTTATTAAGGGCTCGATATTTGACAGTAACAAATCTTATGAACTTTTATGCTTCTTATACAACCTAATCTTATAACCAAAATAACCATCAAATATATTCAGCATCTAATTTTTCTCTGTTGTTGTTGAAATGTAAAAAAATTTGGGGAAATGTTGTATTTTGAGTGCTTGTGTAATGTGTTTGTGATGCGCTTATCCCTGTTTCATTTTTTGTTCATATGAATAAATTTGATGCAAAAGTACTCCGTTATGTGACTGTGTTCTTCTTAAAATGTAACCTACGTATTGCAAAATGAAAGTTTTTATGACTACATGTAACAAATGTAAATTTTTTCAAGAATCACAAATAAAGAAGATCAAGTAGACGACGTGTATAAGCATATGATTTTCAAAGAGGAAAAAGATCATAAATTTAAGCATACTTACAAGCTTTCCTTCTTGAACAGCATTAGGCAGAATAATCTTGAAAAAGTGTGGGGACCGATCAGTAGGACCATCCTCGTTGTCTCTCCGCCATTGAGAAGTCATTGTTCTGGTTCTCCAAAGTTCTGTGCTTTTCAATGAGAAATTGAACAGTTGATGCTTCATACGTTTGAGCACTAAATAGTGGCCAGAACGGCATGTGGTCATACACATAACCCGATTATTAGGAAATCGAGTTATGTGCACTGTGACTCAAAGGAGTCCATTCTGTGCGCAGTATATCTCAGAGGAATCCATGTTGTGTGTGATGGTTTGGACGTAACTCGATATCACTGATATCGGGTTACAGGTAGAATTACTCGATAATATGTTAATCGAGTTATGTGCACTATTGTTGCACAGCCCAAATATTTGCACTGATCCAGATGCAGTCCAAGAGGAATACAACTATCCACATAACTCGACTTTCTGTATTCGAGTTATATTTACTATAAATCAACGGAACCCAACGCGGTACTCGATTATATGTAAGCCGAGTTATGTTCTATGGGCTTCACAACCCAGCCCAGATATTTGGACTGGTCCAGATGCAGTCCAAGAGGAATCTAAGTGTGCAGAATGCTCTTCAACGTAACTCAGTACTATAGAAATCGAGTTACGTTGACTGGGCTAGGTGGAATGCTCTTAAACGTAACTTGGTACTACAGAAATCGAGTTACGTTGACTGGGCTTCCCCACCCAGCTCGGATATTTAGACTGGTCCAGATATAGTCCACGAGGAATCTAAGTGTGTAGAATGGTCTTCAACGTAACTCAGCACTACAGAAATCAAGTTACGTTGACTGGGCTTCCACATAACTCGATGTTTCCTAATTCGAGTTATATTCACTATAAATCAACGGAACCCAACGCTGTACTCGATTATATGTAAGCCGAGTTATGTTCTCTGGGCTTTTCACAACCCAGCCCAGATATTTGGACTGGTCCAGATGCAGTCCAAGCGGAATCTAAGTGTACAGAATGCTCTTCAACGTAACTCGGTACTATAGAAATCGAGTTACGTTGACTGGGCTGGGTGGGATGCTCTTCAACGTAACTCGGTACTACAGAAATCGAGTTATGTTGACTGGGCTTCCCCACCCAGCCCAAATATTTGGACTGGTCCAAATGCAGTCCAAGAGGATTCTAAGTGTCCAGAATGGTCTGCAACGTAACTCGTTAAATGAAAAATCGAGTTAGTTTTAGTATAAACTATCTACTTGAAGTTTTCCTTGCGACTTGCACTGTTTACATTCCATTCAGTATTGGCGTGCTTATTCATCGTAAAAGTGGACCTGTTCATAACCATACTGTGAACAACAACTCATCCATCTACTTCCAACCACATCCATCAATAAATCATTCCCCCATTTCCATTACGCAAATAAAAAAATCATCCATACAAGCTTATTTGTAAGTAAAAAGCCTTTATGCATTTAAATCAGTTGATGTACAAAAGTAAAAAGTTCAATTTCTGCATTTTAAACATTCTTCACAATTGTAACTTGAAACTTGGACAGCATCCGCCAACAATGGTTTTAGGCAATCATGGAGTCTGCGCATTTGAGTTACACCTTTTTTTTGTTCTCTTCAGAAGTTGGCTCCTTTTTGAGGAGTAGCCAACACAGAAATTAGTATACAACCCACATTAATTAATAAATTGAATTGAGAAATACAGAAGAACCTTCAGGCTTGCCTGCTTAAATGACGAGCATCTACAGTTACACCTTGGTAACAATTACAAATCTACAGCAAAACATATACAGTTAGGGAAATAAAGACCCCATGAATACTAGAATATGTACACCACAAACAATAAGATTGAAAGAACACCAAAATTGGCACAGAAGACTTGGAATGGTAATATCTAGGAGTTAAGACTAACTGCAACTACTTGAAGAAGTAATCACAAGATTGCCCAAAATGGAGCTAAATTTGATACAATGGTATTACTATCATGGTTCCAATCTAAAAATTACTCCAGGTATCTTAATTATAACTCATATAATGTAATATCTAAACATGTAAAGAAGAATAACTTATGATATCCCCTTGTTACTATGATTTGTAATTGTTACCTGCTACATATCACCATGGCTTATTCATGCCACATTTCGAATCGAACATGTACGACAATTATGACCCTCTTGGCGACACAACCCACACTTCAACTTTGGTCCATTCTCAATCCACAATGAGGTTGGCAACTCCCTATCCTTGTCATCCATCTCATTGCGGATTCTCGTGGACTTTGGCCGACCTTTCTCATGGATCAACTGCTGGTTTGGCATCACGGTTCTCCTTTCTGCTGGCTCCGGCCATTCTAACCTATCTTTCAGTGGTTGGAATATCGGCTCATAGCTGTGATACCGTTCTTCAACACGGTAGAAATGATCCATATACTCAGTGGCATCATGGTTGTGTTTGGCACAAACTACTATCAAGTGGGAACAGGGGATCTTGTTTGCTTCCCATTTGCCGCACGTGCATGTCATGTCCATGAGGGAAACCCTATGGGTGTGATCTCCCCCACCAGTGTTCAACAGTGAAGACTGTGTCTCCACTGTATATAACCGTTGTTGCGCACTCATCCTTCTAACAATATGGAGCTTCGCCTTCTCTTGATTTGCCTCGAACTTGTCATAGGCATATTTGCACCACACTTGCCCCTCTTCCAACTGCTCTAGGGTTTTGTTTCGACGTTCGTCAAAGTATGAGTTCACCTTGTAAAATGTAAACTTCACCATTGCAGTTATGGGTAAGCTATGTGCGCCCTTAAGTACCCCATCGAAGCACTATGACAGGTTGGTTGTCATTACCCCATATCGGTGCCCATGGTCATGTACAAGTATCCAATTTTCTTGATTTACCTCATTAAGATAGTTGTACGCATCTGGGTTGACATTCTTGATGCAATCCATGGTATTCTCAAACTTCCTAACTTGATTCGCAGTTGCTGCGTTCCATACCAAGTTCTTCAATGGCACACTATTGAAGTTAGTGTTAACATTGCTTACTAAATGGCAGAGGCAATACTGGTGATGTGTTAAGGGCAGTTGCAAGTAGCCCCTAGTGGTGTCATCAAAGCATGATTGTATCCCACGATACCTGTCGGATATTATACACAAATTGGTTCGGTCTGTAACATAGGTTAACAAGCATGCCAAGAACCATCCCCATGTCTTCGTGCTCTCGCTTTCAACAATGGCAAATGCAAGTGGATAAACCTCGTTGTTACCATCTATTGCCATTGCTATCAACAACTTTCCTTTGTACTTGCCATAGAGGTGCGTTGCATCTATGCTTATCACCGGCCTGCAATGCCTGAACCCTTTAATACACGGACCGAAAGCCCAAAATGCGGAGTTGAATATACAAGTCCCCGGGACATGGGGGTCACACTTTAATGTGGTCATAGTGTCTGGATCTGCATTGGACAATGCAGCTAGAAATCATGACAATTTCGCGTACGACTCGTCAAAATCCCCGTAAATACGCGCAACTGCCTTCTGTTTCGCTTCCCAAACATTTTACATAGTTACATCATGCCCATGCCTTGCATGTAACATACTACGCAAGTCCCTTACCTTTCAGGTTAGGTCCTCCCATACATACTTCTCAAGTGCAATGGAGATGAACTTTGAATCCATCATTCGCCCATCAGTCGCTAGCTGCAGGGATAAGCAACTATGGGAACCCTTACATGTACTGATAACCCACATCCCGTGCTTCTTGCTGCAATTGGCCCGAATTGACCACAGACATGCCTCATGTATGCACCGCACTACCAGCCTATTGGTGTCAGACTTGATGACCTTGTATTGCTTATTATGCTCCACAGAGTAGAGGGTCAACACATATTGAACAGAGGCTTTATTCTTGAATAGCATCCCCGTTGCTGGGTGGTCACCTTTATGCCAACTTGTAAGATGTCCTGTACCCAATGCAGGTGATTGGTCATTAATATTGTCCCATGTGTTTGATGTAAACCATTCTGGGATAGGAACTGTTGTAACGCAATCCTCCTCGTTGTTTTCAATTAGTGGTACATCTAAGACCTCTGCGTCATCCACCAGTCCATCAGTATCAATGAACTCTTCATACACATCTCGGCTGGCATCAATATCAATTCCCCTGTCCATATCAGCTTGGACATGTTCATATGTGTGACTAGACCCTCCCACATCATGTGTATGGGTGGCGCCCACCACTTCGGTGTTGTCCAAATGATCAACCACACTACATGGTTGATTATTGTAAGGGAAAGGTGTGGCATTGGCAAAGGAAGGATGCACGTCAAGCGACGATGAGTGTGGCTCTTCCACCCCACTGTCATGCTGTGAACTTGCACTAGCATGGAACCCAATAGCCTCAACATTTACATACAAGTCGGACGCTATGAACTAGGGGGTCCGCTTAATCACTGCCCACATCATGTCCACGTCAGCATCGCAACCCAACGGATTTGAGTTATAGACAACCTGACTACTCACAAGTATCTAGGGGGCACGGTACACGATGGATATCTTATGTGACTCCTTGTCCAACCGTAGAGCTTCCATTATCTTCCGGTGCATTTTTCTCAAGTGTGTTCCCCATTTCAACTCAATGAACTTCTACTTCACTAACTCGCCTCTATAGGACAGCCCATGCAACTCATGGAAATACTGTTCCCCATCATAGTAAACGTAGAAGCAATGACGACCCATGCCAAACCTAGATAAGGACAATTAATTGTGGTTATCATGCAAAAGATAGGGGGTTATGTTAATGCAGCAGTAATTAATCTTTTACAGATGCACTATGATGCTGTCCTAAATATTCTTAACAAACTTGATTCGTTTGGACACAAACATTGGCCTTTAAGGGGAGATGTGCCACAACAAAGAATCAAGGTCTTCCACATATCGCTTGGTGAGGATGCAATAGGGAGTAGGAAAATGCAAACATGGTCAGCAAAACTTGTTCACCTCGCAGGCTTTCTTTTTCAGAACCCACACAGTAAAGCCTTCCAAAACTGAAAGAGCCATACAATTTAAACCTCAGTATACATTACACATCATTGTTAATATGTATGAATGAATGCATATGTCATCATAGGAATTCACCGTACAATGTTTGTTTATATATATGTTTATTTAGAATGATTACATACATATTTCTTAAAAAAATTCTCAAAAAGAATGATTATATACATTACTATATCTATACATATAGAGGAACAATATGTATACAATGTCACTATCACACACACACACACATATAAGATTTTGCTAATGTGTGTCATAAGAGCACACAACAATTAATCGTTTTTTGGACAATTTTTATCGGGATTTTCAATGTATTAACAGTTTTTGCAATACCTAACAAAATGTTTGAAAAAATTGGTGCCCTAAGGACATACATTATATATAAACATACCAATATATGTATGTGTATATATATATACATGTGATCATATATGGGTAGGTAGCTTTGTTTATATTTACATATATTTGCATATACATACATATATATGTGTGTGTGTGTGTGTGTGTGTGTGTGTGTGTGTGTGTGTATTTGTTCATGCCACATATACATCTTATGATATATGGGTAGGTACGTTTCTCTATATATAGATATATCTATACATACATACATTTATGTATCTATATACACACACATAGTGTCAGAACAAGAAAGTTGTAGAAAGCAATCACATTTATACTAAAATGCCAATCCAATTATAAGTAGTTATGTAAGTCAAGAAGTTATGTAAGTCAAGATATACCTGTTAGGAAAGATGTGTCACAACAAAGAAGAAGGGGACCACAGCAACAACGCTTGGTGAGGATGCAATAATGACAAGGAAAATGCCAAAAGAGTTAGCAAACTTTGTTCACCTCATAGGCTTTCTTTTACAGAGACCCAGACACTGAAGGTTTTCAGTACAAATGGAGCAAGGCACGTGCATGGATTCTGAAATGTGGGGAGGGGGAGAATCATAACTCGATATCTAGGAAGTCGATTTTATTAAAAACTCGATACCACAGAAATCAAGTTACTGTTGACAAGACATTTTGAAGTGACGGCAATTTAGAAACTCGGTTATTAAGAAATCGAGTTACTTGTAACTCCGTATTATATTTAGGCACAGATATTGCTATAACTCGATTTCTTTAGAATCGAGTTTTAGGTTCCATTTCCTCTACAAAAAGCCACTTCACATGTAAGAAGGTGCATCCACCATTTTGGTGCAAAGAATCTCCACCATTGCGTGTTTGTAGAGCAGGATGGGACATACCTATGTTGTGTTTAACGGTCGTGTTCCAGGCATATACGACAGTTGGCTAGATGCGAGCAGACAAGTTCATAAATTCCCAAACGCCAATCACAAATCATATAAAGATCGAAGGGAAGCAGAAGCCACATACATGGAGTATTTGCATGGTAATGGTATGGACATGCATGGTGGCGCGTCTGCATCGTGGGCAACTCCAAACATATCAACCTCAACTCCACCTAGCACTTCTCTAAGCAAAGGAACCAACTACGGCAGTGGAGACATTAGGAACACTTTGTTAAGGTATCAGTTGGAAGTTGCCATTGAGGAGCGTGACCACGCAAGGAGGATCGCAAGCTTGAGTGCAAACATGTTGAATGAAGTGGTGGCCCATGTTGTGGGGGATGATGAAGTTGATACACCCACGAGACAACGTATGGGTGCATGAAACGGATCAAGAACGACTTCTTTGCGGTATTTAGTAAGATATGTATACTTGCAAGTAGCTACTTTCATGTGTGTGGTTTAAGTAGAAGTGTCATCGTTTTCCAGTTGTTTGACTGGCAGATATGTATATATGGAAAAATAACCTTATTATTTTTGTTTTTGGACTACTCTGGTCTTATTCGGTCCATTATATCTACTTTGATCTTATTCGATCCACTGTGGTTTCTAGAAAAATTGGTCTACTACATTCTATTTACTCTATTTGATCCTATTCAGTCAGGTTTGGTCGTATGAGATCTATTTGGTTCACTGCAGTCCATTATTGTGTAGTTACAAAATACAAGATCAGCCTATACACAATGAGCCACGATTAACGAATGTACATGACGTCAAAAACAACAATGAATTGCATAACCTCTACATGAACGATTTGGAAATCCACTGGGAGGATTCACTGCAATCCATACCAATCATGAGAAAAAAATGGGAAAAAAACTTTAAGCATGCATTACATAATAAAATTGATCTTGTTTCATTACTTGCACTTGTTAATTTCATTATTGTCTTCGTGTTTTGTTGCTTGTTCCCATTATTGCTTGTTTTTGTTGCATGATTTAATTTTAAACCATCATGCCATGAAAATAAAAGAACTACTTTTGTTTTAATTGTTGTAATAAATTCAAATGATGATTACTTTTGTGTCCTTTAAATAACACAATGAGCTTTAAATTACCCTTACTTATTTAATAGATAACAGTGGTAGAATTGGTCACCATTTGATCCAATTCTGCCAAAAGCTTCATGAATGAATTAGTTCTCTCGTTAACCAAGAGAAAAACACAACAAAAAAGAGTTATTGTTACATTGTACAAAGTTTTTAAAAAATAGAAAGTATTAAGCATAAGCTATTAGAGAATACTGTGGTTTATTTTTTTGTCAATTTAGAACTATAATTAAAAAAAGAAAAAGACAAGATTTAGATTAGATTATCACCAGACATGATCATTTCCATTGGGCCAGAAGATATTGGTCAACTTATGAGTTTCTTCCTTGGAGGTTGCATTATCAATCAACATGCATTCAAAAGGAGCAGTAGCCCATGGAAAGGCCTTTCAGAAGTGACTTTCCTTTTGGTTTCTATGGGGAACTCAAACTCTCCAACTGAGCTAAACATTGTGTTGTGAAGCTCCAAAGGAATTTTATTGCCGAGTTCTGCTACAAAAACAACTGTACTCTTCAAGTGCACGGCAAACATCTTTGCGAGCTAACAACCATGAACTTGTTCCAGGCTTCAGCTCCAAGTTGGAGAAATCAAGAACCAGAATCATCTTCGCTTGTGTTTGGATAGCCATGGTTTGTCTTTTGTTTTGAGGGCTGTGAAGCCAAAACTGGGTAATGCATTGGTATGCATTAATGCTGTTATTTATAGATAGATGTCAATCAATGCAAATAGCGTCTTGAAAGTTGAAAGACAAGAATGAATGGAAGCTAATGATTGGAGGAATACAATTAATTTTTTTATACGTACCATTTTTTTCCCATACTCCATCATGTGCAATGACTACAACTGGACAGTGGAATACTAGAGGTTTCAATACATACATTACTATATCTTCCCTCTAGCTGGCTCCACTGGACGAAATAGAGCACCTATGAGAGTGGTCTTCCCACTGCCAGTTCTGCCAACAATACCTATTTTGTGCCCTTCCTCAAATGTGCAACTGATCCCCCTCAGAACAAGTGCATCAGGCCTATATTTAATCTGTTTTATCATTGATATTCTTAGAATCTCAGCATAAGAACCTTCTTTAATTTTAACATTAAATCAAAAAAATAGTTACCTGCAAACCATGTATGTCAACTTTACCCACAGATGGCCAATTTGATGAAGGCTGGTTCCCTTCTAACGAGAACATTCTTCAGGAAGGTTTGGTGTAATGCCCTTGTAAAAACCTCAAAGACCCTTGAACCTAGAAGCCCCAACAGAATAAATTAGCCTTATAGATGAGAAAATGTCTCAAGTTTATAATGAAAGTAAGAACGTCTAAAAACCTAAATCAAGTTTGTGACTCAATGGGGTGAGCCAAAATCTCCCACCTTCACAACTTGAGATCATTAGCTATTTATTCTCTTATAGCATTTGCGAGAAAATGCACAAATTTAGTATTTTACTTATAGAAAAGACCAATGTGTTTGCACTTTAGTTAGAGCTTTCCTTCTTCGGCTATGAAAATTGAATTTGGGCTAAATACTTACCGTGCAGTTTCCTTCACAAGGAATGAAAGGGTCACATTGTCAAACCTGCAATGGAGCTCTTACAACCTAGAAATCAAAGTCACCCAACCATATAAGAAGCAATGATCAACTAACAAATGAAATCAACAATTCATGGTCTAACACCACCCAAGACAAATGCCTACCTGGAATGGAAGAATAGCAGCAATTGTAGAGGATGCACCCAGAACAGCATAATCCTCTATATTCTGGGAAAAAAATGATGTACACTATAAGAATTAATATACCATCAAACATTCATATCAGAGATACAAACACCACCCAATTAATAACATCACAAAGCAACCAATTATATTCCTGGAACTATGTGTAACTTACAAAGTTGTAAAAGCAGTGCAAAAGCCTACACTTAACTCCAATGAGTCTTTCTTAACTTAAAATACTCCTCGTATACAATACTCAGAATGCCCCATGTTCCAAATGCTTTAGATAAATTATAGTGGACATTACAACTTATTGTGCCTTATATGTTGATAAGTGGAGTACTATTATAGATAAATAGCGATGAAGTATGATATAAACTCCAAAGATAACATACTTGTAATACTCCTATAAACTTAGAGGGCACTAGCCATACTACCAAAATTCGTCAATTATTAATACTCCTATATACTTATTTTTCTTTTTAAAAAAAACCAATGGAATCTTAGTTATGGACAGGAGATCCATTCAGACAAATGTGTGACATGGGCAAGAAGATACATCCAAGTTATCACGCATCTCACCTTCGTATATTTTGTTTAGATTATATCCACCCACATCAAGGCCAAATGACAATTGGCATAGCAAATGCCAGCAGAAACAAACTAAAATCCACTATACAATCCTGCATGTACACAGCCTATCCGGTCCAGTAATAGAACCACAGATTCAACATACAAATTTCTGTTAGTTACATCTCTCCATTAAACTAGGACTTCAGTTATCAAAAACATGACAAGACAGGAAATTTCCAAATTTGCCAAAAGGGAGTAAGGGACCCATTTGTCAATGCAAACGTGTACATTGATACTTCTAGTATACGAACATTTATACAGTTATGCAGACCCAAATTCCAAAGAGCATTGATTGTAGTGACTTACCAAGAGTTTATCATCACTTTTAGATTCCCTTCTATTACTTCCAGGCCCTCACTAGGTATATGCATGTATTGATTTAGCCTTTCTACAGAAATGACATAATTTGGTAAAGGGCACTAATATTGAATTGAGAAGACGAGTGACATGTTTAATGAAAGACCATAACAAAGTGTCATTCCAGTAAATCCTACAATAAAAGGAGAAAAAGTTATAGAGAATCTAATATGCATGTTTTACAGCTCAATATAACTCCACAATCATGTTTAAAAAAAAACCATCTCCATTAAATTGAAGCACCTATACAAGAGCTGTAAATCGTTACAGATAGAAAAGATAACTCTTCAAGGTAAAACTCACCAGAGTTAACAGTTCCGGGAGGAAGCCATGACCGTGCAGAGTGCTGAAGAGGCAAGAACTGCACTAAGTGTTTCTAATCTTAGGATGAACCACTCATTTGCTGCAAATCTATGGAAAAAAGGATTAACATTTCTGTCAATCAGTTTAACAGGACCAATAAAAGAATCGGTCTTCGTCCTTAAAAGCTCTTATAGTCATGGCGCCAAGCATTGTAGAGACTCGGATAAATGATTTGCTACAAAGGAGTTGGTTGTGCCATTGATCCGCATAAACTTCGTCATGAAACTCTTTTACGAAAAGTATCAAATTCCTTCTTCCTGCTTATCAACAATGCCACACATTTGTTTCTCAAAAAAAAAAAAAAAAAAAATTACTCTCTTACAACCCACTTTACTGTAGCTAATAACATACAAAAACACAAGAAAGTTTGGCTTCGAATGAATACCAATCGAGACATTTGTCCATTTGCAATCAAAAGTCCAAGCGCAGAAAAACTTCCTAATACATCAATAAATACAATACACCTTATGGGTTTTCTCCAAAATATCAATTTCTTGACAACAAACACATTAAGAGCCAGTATTCTCCCCAAGCAATGATCTAGAAATAGATGCACAGCCACCAAGATTCTCCCCAATTAGAACATTTTGCATGCTTATTCCAGTCACCTATACACATGAAGAATAAGCATACAGGGACAATCAGGCTCAATGGCCTTTTCATGTCCACCATTGCAGTTAGGTCTAAAAAAAATACTACTTTAAAAGAAAAGTGAAACGGAATTATGCAGTCACCTATAGGCAGGAAGTATAAGCATACACTAAGGCATTTAATGATCTTTTCGTTTCTGCCCATATGCCCTAACAAGTCTAATCTTACCTATTTTATCAGACACAACAACATAATTAAATTAACATAATCAATCAAATGTGCAGTATAAGTAGCTCAAGAAGATGGGAAGTGTAGACAAAGTACATACCATCACCGGTCCCGCAATCGGGAGTATGCGCACGCGGGCATCGCGATCTCCGCAAAGCCTCCACCGGCTCAATGTCCTCAGCCAGTATCTGCTCAATCTGTACAGCCTCTCCGTGGGGGGTTTGAGATGAAGCTAACATGGTGGGGTCCACATGCACTAGAGGTGGGGTGGGCATGCCTGGTGTGGAGACAAATATGCATCCACCATCATAGGCAGATCCACTGAAAACTGGGGGCGACATACGAGGAGGGCCCTCATAGTCCGTACTAGCACCATGGGACGTAGTCTGGGCTAGAACAGTGCCCTGATGACCGACGCTCTGGGATGGCCTAGCACCATCGCCAGACGTGCATCGTGGTGTCCTGCCGCCGTCATCAGACAGTACCCAATCAGTGCTAAGCCATGCCTCTTCTGCACCCGACTCATTCCCTTCCTCGTAGATGGGACCCAACTCGGTCGTACGGCCGCAACCAGCTTGACCACCTCCACGATGTCCACCCCCACGAGACCCACCACGTTGCCCGCCACGAACTGGGGCCTGTGTACCGATGTCAACTGCTTCTGCAAGTGCATTTGCCAATTTAAGTTGGCCTAGCTCCTCCACAAGCTCTAGTGTAAATGTAAGGTTAGTGTGCATGTCAGAACCTTCATCGCACCTCTGTATAGACCTAATCATCAACCGAACCTACAAAACAAGGGCGTCATAAAAGCAAGAACGCAGGTATGATGCAAAACTTGGATAAATCTGTTCCAAAATCAAAAGAAAAAAGTAGTAAACATAGCTAATGAAATCCTTATATTACTTATAATTATTAAGCATCTTTAAAAAGACAGTGTATAAAAATAGGGGTTGGCCCCCCTATGCAAAAATTTATAGTTCCAACCCAGCACTCAGGAATTTTCAATTTCCTGTTATGTTTATCGCTATGCAATCTAAACATTGAGATAATACTTCTAAAAAACACGTATGGTTGGTTGTACATAAGTTCAATCTTAGCATAAGTGAAAATATCAGAATTTCACTTCTGTATCTAGGCTTCACCAGAGTTACAACTCCATTAATATCACATTGCAATCAGGACACATATTTTGACGTTACTATTTCCTAAGGTACACGTCCAAATCAAATGAATTGAAAATATCAAACGCGAGCTTAAAGTTTCAATTAAGGAAAGTACCAAAAATTACAACATATATCATACTTGAATCTAGTAGTCCAACACATCTCCTTACTGCATACTTGCAAGATTTGAAATGACCTTTAAGCTGTTGGGAATTGCATTCTACCAACAGTTTAGTAAGGGACTTCCCAGTCCTAGAGGTAATATCTATCAAGGAATATGTGATTAGCTTTCAGTCCTGGAGGTAAGGCTATCTGAACTATCATGAAATGTGAATTTATCACTACTACACAGAGTTGCACCGTCCATTTGGAAGTACAAGCCAACCAAAAACAAAAAATTAAACAAAAAATAAATAAAAAAAGAATAAAACCCAACCCAACCCACCCTTTTTAAAATTCGAATGTAATTATATGAACAAAGGTGTGGTCATCATTAGTCATTGCCAATTAACCATTCCTCACGCAAACAAATTGGATCAAGGCAAATTCAATTCGTTATGAACAACTTAAATCATGCAGTATTTTTTTACTTTAAAACATAATGACAGACTCATGCAGTATTTTTTGACTTTAAAACATAATGACAGAGAAACTTATAGAGATGTAACAACGATAATTATTGTGGAGTTTTGCATGCATGATAAAGCTGCTGAAGATATTTAATCGAATAATGGTTTCATCCACAAAATAGGAATTGTTGCCTCACCATGAGTTCCCAGTATGCAAACTCCGGTGTTATGTACCACCTTGTGTTGCGATTGTACCACATCATGTACTCAACGAGGTACGTATCATCGCTGTCTAGGAGAGAGGACCCGCGAACTACATTCTCTCGGTTGGCCCATTGCTAAATAAAGGGCGCATGTTCTTCCTCCCAGTTCTTCTCCCATTTACCCTGGAGGGATATCTTGTGAAGGGTAGTCAACGTATCCACGACATGTGGAACTGGTTGCTTCATCCCAAACTGACGGAGGACCCGCTCAGGATGATGCCACTCCACTATCGAAAAGTATATCAATGGCACCTCGGCCCTCCAAATATGCTACCCGGCAGTGCAATACGCAGGTAGGGAGCCCAGCGTATGCGTGTACGACTCCCATGCAATCTGCATAAATGGATTATGTTTGTGATAGAGAGACATCATACTAATTTAAGATTATGTTTGTGATATGTAATATGGAAAGCATGGAATTTCTTGCTTCTAGTCGTACACAAAATCTTCAGGGATTATTGGGCAGAAAGTAAAAGAACAACAACATTGACCTGCAGAAAATATTAAAAGATCTAGGTTGTTCATGTCCACCATTTTCAGCCCCATTTTCATATGCATAACATTCAAAGCTAATTGACACCATCAAATACTAGGGTTTTCAATTTGAACCAGACTTAGAAGAGGGTACTAGAGCATCCTTATGGCTATAAGATGAATCCAAGTTGATGATTTTGCAAAATCTGTTTATCGTAATAGAAATATTGTACTAGATTAATTGCATTAGTCATTAACAATGTTTCAATGAATCAGAACAAAATGACTATTAATCATTCTAACACTAAAGTAACTGTACTTAATTTTCTCTTGAAGCTATAAAAAATATGGAGGGAAGACATATATAAGGTCTACTGAAGACATTGAATTTCAAGTAGCACTTTATATTGCAAGAAATGGAAGCTATGTAAATTATTACATGGTATAATCCTCATCAAATACTGTTATTATATTTCTATGTAAATATATTTTCTTATAAATTTTAGTGTTGGAAATTATGTAAGCCTTTTAGTTATCTCAAAATAATCATGTCAATGTCTAAAATTACATTCCTCTTGATGAATATGGTGAGTAGCATATTTTGCACACTTCTAAAATTATATGAATAAAGTAGTCATTAATAATCCACAGCTTTTAATAATTTTAGGACTATTAAGGCAGCTAAAGTGGGGACAACTTAAAGAGTTGCATGCTGCAATTAAATTGTGCTCTCCAACTTTGGTGCAAGGAGCACGAACTAAATTTTCATTTAGGTCAACAATAAGAGGTAATGTGTCAAGCGTCTTCATGTTTTCTCATATATCACTGATTAACACTTATTTGTTTCTTTAAACTTAGGCCATTGTTTTCCAAGAGGACAATGGAGGCTGTGCAGCATTTCTTACTAACTATGCGAAACAAAATGTTACTGTACATATTCAAAATATACCACTTGAATACGTAAATCGAAGTCAAACAGTATTCTACTAGACTGTAAAAATATAACCTTCAACTCAATAAAGGTAATTTATAACTTACAATGTAACAATGTTTTTTGCATCACAATAACAATGTTTGTAATCCTGGATACCCCTATGTTAGAAGAAGAAATACTAAATTGTCTACTTATTAGGCAGAGCAATAACTATGGTTTTAAGCTCATAACATTTTATTAATTAATTACAAACCGTACAAGCTTAAATTTTATTTGTTTAATCAAATTTGTAGCATATATTGTTTGCGTTTTGAAAATATCATTTGTATTCTAATATGCCTTGATTCCCTTGTTCTGAAAAGATCCATATTTGTCAAGTTTATAGTAGGAAATTTGTTGTTTAGAATTTAATTGATATCTTGTGCGTTTACAATCATTCGGCTTATATAAAGTCTTAAGAAATATTGTTTTGAAATTTTTTCTTTTCTTTTGATGGTAGGCTAAAAGTTCTATTTTCTCTTGTGTTAAATAGGTTGAAACGGTGTATAATGACATAATCAGTAAATCAACACAAACTTTTGATTCAGTTAGTAGCTGGAAAGAATTTAAAGATGTCATCGTGAGTTTTGAAGATGCATCATTAAAATCAAATGAATTACTTGAGCACACAAATACAACCAAAGACAAATCTGATTATCTTTGGTATACTCTTAGGTAAATTCATTTCTCATTGAATTATAACCAATTACATAATCCAATATGTGTGCCTTCTCTTCATTGCATCAGATTAATGACATTTGTAACAATTGGTGGGTTTTTTTTTTTTTTTTTTTTTTTTTGTTGCAACACAAGTTTCAACTCACTTTGTCTTGCACTAAACCAAGAGTTCATGCTCAATCTTTTGCGCATGTTGCACATGCTTTTTTGAACAACATATACATAGGTAAGTTACTTATTCAATTCAAACATCTTGGAAAAGGGACAATTTCTTCTGTCTTCTTTTTTTTTTTTTTTTTTTTTTTTTTTTTCGATGTAAATCCCAAACGTTTCCGTACATAATGAAGGATATAGCCAAATTCTTCTTAATATATATATGACTAAATTTAAATATAACCCATTGATCTAGCCCAACTTAACCTGAGTCATGTGAGTTGGGTTGCATTGGAAAAAACCCTTCAATCCAACCCAACTTGGAAAAAACCCTTTGATTTAACATTCAAGAATTTTTTACTTTATGTTTGGTCGTATTCATGCAGGTGCTATAATGGAAGTTCTAATGTGAAGTACTTCACGATGGACATTCCAATTGAGTTAAATGGTGGGATGAAAATCCAAGTATCAAACAAAATGATGGGATAGTATTATGAAATCAACTCATTCCTACAACAATCCAAGAATTCAAACTAAAATAAAAATAAAAACGTGGTCATGCAATTGAGGGAAACGAAAATAAAAGCATGTGCAGTGCGTTTGAGGGAAACGTGCTTGGCCCGTAGTCATAAGAATTGAGGGAAATGTGGGAAACGTGGTCATAAGAATTCAAACTAAATTAACCGAATACCTGCTTGGCCCGTAGTGTAGCTAGTGATGCCAGGTACGCAGCAAGGACGTGCGTGGCATGCTCTACGGTGCATTTTGGCCCACTCCACCTAGCAAACATGGGGTGTCGACAAATGCTCATTACTGAACCTTACATTTAACAAACTTTGCTTTTATATTTCACATCCATATACTAAGCGTTGATAAGTTTCTTTTGTTTGTTAGTTTGGCATATTTTTAATTATATGAAAGAGACAAATAAAATGTAATATACTATTACACATAAATAATTATTCCTAAGAGACACTTAGCTTGAATAATGAGAACTCAATGAACGTACCTAATGGCAAGAGGTCCTGAGTGCACTGGCGGTAGAGGCGACCTCACAACAGGGCATAGTCGTGGGAACCTTGAATAGGCCCATAGCTGCACCAACAAGAGTGCTCCTCCAATCTGCACCGCATCCTTCTTCGATGCACCACAAAGTTGCCTATACAGCCAGGCCAATGCTGCACTACCCCAGCTATGCCGTCTCGCATTACTGATTGGGTTGAGCAACTGCAGAGGTAGCAGTGAGACCCGGTCTGCAAACTTGTCCATGAACAAAAGGGCCCCCATCCGTACAAGTAGGTGGTAGCGGGCATGTTCCTACACAACTTCGTCACCAGCGTTTGCAGCTAAGGGAGCGGCAAACTGTGCATCAAGCCAGTTGTATTTTATCCTCGTCCTTGCAAGGGTAGACTTGTTTGAGTTTGGTATCGAGGGCGGAGTTTTATGGCCCAGCAACTCTTCGCACAGCTCGCTCCATACATAGTCTGTCCTCCCAGTGACAGGCAACCCATCCACCGGAAGACCCAGCATCACCTTCATATCTTGCAAGGTGATACCCATTTCTCCATGGGGTAAGTGGAACATGTGTGTCTCCGGACGCCACTGCTCGACCAACGCCGTGATCAAGGCGTGGTCGACCTCCATATCAGGAACTTTGAATAAACCAATCAAACCTGCTGCATCTATGTATTGCATGATACGTGGGTCTAACCCACCCTATGGCAATACACATTTATGGCGTCGAACCTTTATCATGCTAGGCACCTCCTACACACGGACGAGTATTGTGTTAGGTAGTGCACACGAGGTAATTATAAAACAGACATGTATTAATAATACTACTACATACCTCATCAGCGGCGCACCTCCAAAGCGGACTTGACCGATGATTCGGCTGCTAGGTCAACTAGGTATCCATGTCAAGTCCAGGCCGCACTCTATCTAGTGCCTGCATATCTAACATGGCAGCAAATAGATTGTTAGCAATTTTCTAACAAGTAAACCACAATTAATATAAAATAAAAGCATGGATTCAGTAAGACATATTATGACCCCAACAAGATTGTCAACATCACTTCTTAAAGCTTAAATAAATAAGAACTTGCCATAAAAAAAATTATTTCAAAACTATTTAAATCACTTCTTAAAGCTTAGGGTAATTATTAATTAACTATTTATGAAAATTTAAGTTATAAGACCACTTTTATGAGAAATATAATCAACTATCATAAAAACTAAATACTTTTTTCTTCTCCTCTACAAAGTCCCTAAAAAAGTATCCAAAATCTAGAAAATTTTTAAGTGCTCCTAAAATACGAAGAAATGAAACCCCCTCCTCTCAAATTTATTATGAACTCCACCATTAATTTGAAAAATGGACTCCTCAATGAATGTGAGAACAACACCCTTTTCTTTGCTCTGTTCACTTTTTCATTGTTAACTTTTTCCTTATTACTTTTGTGCACCACCTAAAATATTTGTGCACCTAATAAAGAGGATCAAAGTGATCAAGAAAAACAGATCAAACATATATGCCTTAAAAAAACTGCCAAGAAACAAAATCCATAAAATAAATTGAACAAGTGACAAGATAACATTCAAACATTCAGCGGTAAAAAATGTGAAATCAAAAGAATATTTCGAGGGCTTTCATATTGCCCAAGAACAATAAAGATTCAACACTTCTACACCATACCCTTACTGCAAAAGTAAATCACAATTTTCCCTCATGTAGACAAACCATGAGTTAAAGTCTTTTCACTAATAATAAATAGCAAGACATAATGAAAAATCAGTGTTTAGCATAAAAGAAGTTGCAAGCTGACAAACTAAAGACAATCATTTTTTTTTCCTTAACCGAGGCACTCGCATGTTGGGGAAAGAATAATGATTTCAATTGATAAAAACAGATTATTGCCTTATGTCCTCATATATAAAGATTCAAGAATTCTACACACTCTGTTGCATCAAAAAATCAACATTTCCCCTCTCTATAGAGTGTAGACACGTCATCACAAATCAAGATTATGAATCACAATTTCACCTTTTGTAGACACATCAAGATTCAAAACTTCTAACTAACAAATAGCAAGACATAAATAAAATTATAAAAGTATAAAACTCCAGTGGTCTCCATCCTGACAGAAAATGATATCAATGATGATATAGACAACAAATAACTAGACTTCAATTAACAAAAACGAAGTTGCAGTTTGACTAAGAAAAAACACACAACCTGACAAATTATGAAGAAAATAAATAAATCAATTGATAAAGAAAGATCATTCCTTACGTCCTCATCAAACACCATCCCAAGTAGACCTACCTTACTTAAACATATTAAACAGATTCATTTACGGGTAAAAAAATTCATAAAAACCCTTGTATCCCAAAGCATGACCCAAAAATAGAAGAGTGCAAATAAGGAAGCACATACCTAAACTTCTGTATTTAGATTAAAAACCATGTATAAAGCATGCCAATCATTTCTATTTGCTCACCATCGACTAATGCAAAATATCATATGAGGCTATAGAGCAAATGACAAATTCATCTATGCAAATCTTAAGTTCTAAAAACTTGTGATGAGTGCAAATGGATGACAATAGAAAAAGAAACCAGGGAAACATGTCGAGTGTTGGAATGAGTTACAACCGCACAAATGGGGCTTGAAATATCCACAATAGAAGCACCCATTTTCATTTACACAAAGATTTTAAATTTCTTAATCCATAGTAACTAGCCAACTCAAAATAAAAGGGGGCAAAAAAAAGTTCACATATTTGTGCTCCTATAGAAGAGTACCAACTTGATTTAGAGAAACCTTAATAAGCAGGCACTCACTCTCCAAATTCTTTCAATAAAGAATTAGAGTAAAGAATATTATAATATTTTACGGATCAAACAAGAATCTCAAATTCACCAAAGGGTGCAAGACCATTGAATGTTCAATTATTCCTCTCCCCCTCCATATGGTCAATTTAAGACAAATAGGAGCTGTATTGCAAGCAAAAGAGCTTCTATGCTTGCTATATCAGCTTCTCTAGCCATACAGTTGCACATATAAGCTGAGGGTACCAGGGAATTAATTTGTTTTTTCAGTAAAGTTACTTAAAATTTTCTAGATTGGACTGATATGCACAACAAAAGTAGTGTCAATCCCAAGAAATAATAAAATTTATAAAAACCTAGATATACCAAAAACAATGAGTACTAAAACTTTTAAGGGATATGAAAGAACTTAATTTCTTTGTTGTTGTACTAAACATTACAATCTCATCATTCTTACTGGTTTTTAACTGGACTTACAGTAATTGACTTTCTGTTTCATGTGAATGTGTATTGTATTTCATAGATTTATGTATATAGAATGTCATTATGGGCAGAACATCTTGGATTTACGGAAGACTGCTTCAACCAACCAAAGTCTCAAAGTTTTCATCATTTTTTTCTTAACCTGTGTACCCAATAGAACCAATCTTTATGAGATGGGTTCTGCTTCAGAGCTAACAATTGCTGCTAGAGGCATGACACACATTTTACACCATTTACAACAACTATTTACACTCAAACGTAATTAGTTTGACACCGTTTACAACAACTATAACAAAATCATGCCTACAATCGGATAAGACACATTTTACACAAATCTAGAGACATCACTGAAACACCACCACTTGATTTGCCAAAACCCCTCATCAAAACCCCAAGCACATTTAAACTCATTAATGAGAAAATCATCATTGCAGCATATAAAAGACAACAAAATTCTCATCTTGATTAGTAAATTTACTATTTTTTTAAGTTTCAACAAAATAATCAAAATCCCACACAAAACACAACCTAATATTAACCAACATCAGAAAAGATATCAGAGGGAGAGGACCGTACCTGTAATCAGTGGCGGCGGGAACCAATGACAACTGATGGAGACTCGAGGAAGAGTGGGGAAGCCTGATCGCAGAGCGAGAGAGACAGAGTGTAGAGAGAGAGTGATGGCAAAGAGCAAGGGAAAGAGAGTGTACAGGGAGTACGAGTGACTGAATAGGCGTTGTGAGTCGTTAGGGTCCTATTGATTCAAACCGCTGAAGAAAACTCGATTTTCAGCTTCCCGAGTTATGAATGTCTAAACAAACATTTTTTTATTGGGAAAAACCCACGTCTGCAGCGCCAGCGTGGCAGAAGGGTCAAACTAACTCGATCATAGAAATATCGAGTTCTTCATTAAAACTCGATTTTCCTATTGTCGAGTTACAAAAGAGAGGCATTTCCCTATTTAGTTTGAGAAAGAGGGCAAAAGAATGTTTAATTTCCGAAAAAAGGACATTTGCCCATTTTGTCCTAAAATGAGATTGTCATTTTTAAGAGATTCTTTTTTATTTACTAGTAGAGGGTGAAGGGATTAGAAATTTGAAACCCTACATGTACATAACGAAATAAGTCCCTCAACATTAATAAGTTGATTTACAAAACTCTGGACACAGTAGACCCCTTAACATTATTATAATAATCAATGACCTAAGTTGTAAGTCTTTACTCAAAGCTATTGCTTAAAAAAGTCTTTACTCAAATCAATGACTATAATGTTCTTTTACCAAAGTTAATGCTCCATGATACTAATATTTACCAATTTTCCAAAACCTCCACTACTAGATTCCCCTATCTGAGCCCAGGTTTCAATTATTCTAACATTGAAAGTTGACACACTTCAACCCTTTCAAATTACCGCACTGGCAATTGTTCACTGGTACAGGTACACCATTTTCAAATTACTCAAGATAGTTTGACGTTGCCTCATACGCCAACTTAAAAGTTTATGGGATTTTCATGATATTTCATGAGTAATGAGTGGAATAATCTATCCAAAATTAACATGATTTCCATTCATTATATGATTTTTATTTCTATAATGAGTATCTAACTGAATTTTACCCCCAAATAATACTTGCAATTTTGTAGTGGGTCTGAACATCACTCAAATTCCTGCACTAATTTGACCTCTCTTGATGCAGGATGCAAAAATGTCAAAAAGCAGAATACGTCTACTTCTAAAAAAACAGAAACAAAACACGTTTGTTTTTTAAAATAACCTCGAATCTACAAGGGATCTTTGAACCCACAAGGGTTTTTGAATCCATAAGGAGAAAAGGTTTGGAATCCTCTAGAAATTAGAAAGACAAAAGTTTGAATTTTACTGATTGAATAATTGTTAAAAAAATGTTTACACACTTAGGGGTCTATTTAAGGGTTTCGTAAAACTTCACATACTAGAAAATATATTCTAAAATAACTCATAATTAATACTTAACTATAACAGGAGCCAAATTTGATCTAAAAAACATTAAAGACACCTAAAAACAAGGAAAGAAATGCCATAAACCTAAAATAACGAAAATTGCATAAAAATACAAAATATAACAAATTACAGAAATTAATTTGAAGATTCTATCCTACATCAAACCCCTCCACTTAAAACAAACTCATCCTCGAGTTAACAATGTAAGAGTCAACTTTCTCTCCTTGGATTTTTTGTTTTGCATTTAGGAAGTTGAAAATTTGGTATGCCCCCACAAAGCTCATCATTTCCCTTAATCGAAATTGCACTTGCATTCATGAAAACTCCATTTGATGGTACCTCACCCTTAAAATGGTTGTATGATAGATTTAATAATTGCAAGAAATCAAAGCTCTCCAAAAATTTTGGAATCTTTCCAGAAACATTATTGCTGGAAAGGTCAAAATGTTCAAGGCCTCTTAATGATTCCAAAGATGAAGGAACATCCCCTTGGAAGAAATTTCTTCTCATGGCTAGAAATTCTAGCTTTACACAACTTTTAAGAGTTGCAGGAATTTCAACAAACAACAAGTTTTTAGAAATATCCAAATGTTCTATATTTATTAAATTCCCTATTTCCATGTGAATGAAACCAGTGGATTGGTTGCCAGACAAGTCAAGGCTATTTCGTGAAAATGAGAGACCAATAACTTGCAATGATATGTTACCGCTAAGACTGTTATTAGAAAGATTAAAAATTAACAAATTTCGACATTGACTAAGACTTGAAGGGATGCTTCCTTGAAGATTATTGTAACCTATATACAACTCCAACAAATTTGTTAAATTTCCAAGAGATGAAGGAATGTTCCCAATGAAATTGTTTTGAGATAAATCCAAAAATTGTAATTTCTGAAGGTTTCCAAGTATAGAGGGAATGTTGCCTGAAAATTTGTTATTCCACATTTCTATGTCTTCCAAGTTGATCAGATTTCCTATCACACCAGGAATATTTCTAAATATTTTATTATTGTTCAAATAGAAAAAGGTAAGAGTAGTTGAGATGTTGCCAATGCATTTAGGCAACTCCCCTTCAAAGTTGTTGGTATTTATCTCCAAATCTCTTAGGTTGATGGAATTTGACAAAGAAAAGAGAAAACTCAAGTCATTTGCTCCTCCATTTCCAACAGGTTTTTGGCAATGGAAAACAACCTCAATCTCTTTAGTTTCTCTAAAGAAGGAACTTTTCCAGCCAGTTTATTCATAGCCATATTTAGTATATGTAAATTTGAGGCATTTGATATTGAAGCAAGGATAGATCCAGTAAGCAGGGATAGATTCCTATTGTCCATCCAGCAAGGCCCTTTTTTTCCTTGTGAAGCATTGTGGGCTAATGTGAACCCATGTAGCATGCCAACAAGCCAATTGCGTCTGTCCAATTCTCAGCCAAAATAGACTTCGTCTCCTCTGTTTAGGGCTTGAGGCTTTAAGCCCATTTTAGTTGCCCCCCCAAAAAAAGACTCTTTTAACAATAATTAATACTAGTAAAATTCTGTAAGGCATTCATAAATTTTGAAAATAATTTGGTCTTTTTATATCACTAAGAGAATTGTTATAATAAATATTTGAACATTACTATGATTATTATCATTTTGGTGTATTATGTCATTATCTTTTAACTATTTTTTATTAATCTCTTGTTCATTTGTGAGATTTTCATCTAACTATTTTATTATAATTTGTTCAGGTTGACGGGAAAGAATAACTACTCGTTGAGAGATTCAAAAAATAAGCTCGGATAGAAGTGCCTTTTACTAGTTAAGTTCTGGTTTTTGAGGGGTTGAATGAAACCAACCGCGAATCACAAGTTTGCAAAAAGAACAGAGTGTATATAATCCCAAATTACCTCCAAATGCTATTCAAGATGCTTAAACATGATACATATTGATCAACTCCAAGCAATACTAAAGCTCGATTCCAATAACTATCTTTGTAAGCATATTGACAATCACAATATTCTGAAGAAGAACATTTCCCTCAGTCAACAGAGTATTTCTAAACTTTGGCCAAACACAAGCAACTAGAGAGCTACAAATTATTTGCTTCATTGTTATATAACATAAACTTGGCCTTCAAAAGAAGTCATCAGTCTTTTGCACCTGTGGTAAAGGAAGATAAATTTTTAATTAAAAGAGTCAGGTTTTCTCTATTGTAACAAGAATTTAAAAGGATTTTCTTTAATTCATTAGCTACAATTTAGTAAATTAAGTATCAATTTTTTTTTTTACCTTTGAGAAAATTTACAACACAAGAAAGCTCATTTGTGCGAGAAATTAGGAATGTTAAATCCCATTTCATTCAATATTTATGCAATTGGCAATCCATTTACTTAGGAAAATATTTAGAATTTTCTGTATATAAATAAATAAATAAAGGATAGCAAAGTTTTTACAACAAATTACTTAACTTTTAAGTCTTTGTAATGTCAACAATTCAGTACTTATAGAAACAATTTAAGCTTATGTCATTGATAGAGACCTCTGTCTAGGGTAATAGGATGTTAGCTAGTTCCTTGTAATCTCAATCACTCCAATAGTGGAAATCAACCAAATGAAAATACACATGTTTAGGTATTATAGAAAAGTAATTGGGCTCATTGCCAATACTTTGTATAGTAGAATGAGTTTATAGAATCTCAATGGGTTCTAATCTCCATAGGATTCCCTCGCACCCTCTTCCCTAATATACTTGGACTGGCCTTATTATCGTTAGATCATATGGTTTGGTAGATACGTTATCAAATTAAATCTACCAAAGATTTAAAAAAAAATATATATATATATATATACCTGTTGCTTGTACTCTGTCTGAGTAGTGTGTATACGGGTTCTAAGAAAGTTTTGCCGAATTGAAAGCAACTCAACTACAACAGCACTGATATTCATCCTTTCTCTTGAAATTTCAGTGGAACAAGCAACTCCCATTCCAAGTATCAAAATTAAGCATTCATGAACTTTGGAACTTCCATTTTGATTCCCATTACAAGTGTCATTGATCCTTCTTTCTCCCTTTTGTCTTTCCCCGAGAACAGCAGGATCTATAATGTCAATTATTTGTTCCGGCAAAGTTTCTTTGACAAAGCCACGAAGACTTAAGCTATCGTGGAACATGTTATCCGTTGGTCTTTTTCCAGTGAAAATCTCTAATAATAATATACCGTAACTATAAACGTCACCATATATTGATACCTCATTTCCCATTCCATATTCTGCAATTGCACATAACATATATTGTAATCGGCATACTTTCAAAACATCAAAAATGGGAAATAAAATTTTTTAGAAGATTTAAAAGAATGTTTTCAATGGCATAAAAAAAAATAAAGATATCTAGAAATTTTTGATATAATACTTTCTATCTTTTGTATACAATACATCCTTATTAAAACCATATTTTCAAGCTTAAAACTATAGTAGAAGATATGGAAAAAGGAAAGCAATTAAATTTAAGAAATGGAAAATAAATTTACCTGGAGGAGTATAACCAATCGTTCCTCTAACCCCAATGGAGCTTATTTGATTAGTAGAAGAATCTTGGATAATATCATGAAGGAATCTTGCCAAGCCGAAATCACTTACATGTCCAACCATTTCATCATCGAGAAGAACATTGCTAGGCTTGAGGTCACAATGAACAATTGGTGTTTCACAATGATAATGAAGATATTCCAATGCACTAGCAACATCAATAGCGATATTCAATCTTTGAAGAAAACTCAACTTTCTTGGTTTCTCAAGAGCATCATTTGTTCTTGGAGTTGGATGTAACCACTCATCTAGGTTGCCATTTCCCAAGAACTCGTATACCAAAGCCTTAAAATCATGACCTTGATTGTCAATGCTTGAACATGCTGTGAGCAACTGTACAAGATTTCGATGTCTGATGTTTCTTAGAACCTCACACTCGACTTTGAAACTTTGGGAAGCTCCATGGCGCCCAAGGTTCAACACCTTGATAGCAACTGCATGTCTATATTGATCAAGAGTTCCTTTATACACTGACCCAAAACTACCCACACCAATTAGATTATCAAAAGAAAATCTATTAGTAGCATTCAGGAGACTTTGGTAAGATACATTCAAAAATAAATTTATTGAATCACTTGAGGTATTTTCTCTCTTTTTTTTCCTTGAAGAACATAGAAATAAAAACGATAGAACCAAAGTTACTCCAAGAAGCCCGAAGAGTATAAAGATTATTCGCTTCAACATAAGATTCAACTTGCTCTTCTTGGATTTTTTATTGTTGCAGTTAGGAAGTTGAAACTTTGGTATGCCCCCACAAAGCTTACCATTTCCCTTAATCGAAGTTGCACTTGCATTCTTGAAAACTCCATTTGTTGGTACCTCACCCTCAAAATGGTTGTACGAGAGATTCAATAATTTCAAGAAATCAAAACTCTCCAAAAATTTCGGAATCATGCCAGAAAAATTATTGTTAGAAAGGTCTAAATGTTCAAGACCTCTTAATGATTTCCAAGATGAAGGAACAACCCCTTGGAAAAAGTTTCTTCTCATGGCTAGAAATTCTAGCTTTACACAACATGCAAGACGTTCTGGTATTTTACCAGACAACATATTTTCAGAAGTATCCAAATGTTCTAAATTTTTCAAATTTCCTATTTCCATGGGAAGGACACCAGTGAAACGGTTGCCAGACAAGTCAAGGCTATTTGGTGAAAATGAGAGACCAATAACTTGCGAGGATATGATACCGCTAAGATTATTATGGGGAAGATGAAAAGTTATCAAATTTTGGCATTGACTTAGACTTGAAGGGATGCTTCCCTGAAGATTATTGTCTCCTAAATACAACTCCAACAAATTTGTTAAATTTCCAAAAGAGGATGGAATGTTCCCAATGAAATTGTTTTGAGATAAATCCAGAAATTGTAATTTCTGAAGGTTTCCAAGTATAGAGGGGATGTTACCTGAAAATTTATTGTTCCACATTTCTATATCCTCCAGATTGATCAGATTCCCTATAACACTAGGAATATTTCCGGATATTTTATTATTATTCAAATAGAAAAAGGTAAGACTAGTTGAGATGTTGCCAATACATTTAGGCAACTCCCCCCCAAAGTTGTTGGTATTTATCTCCAAATCTCTTAGGTTGGTAGCATTTGACAAAGAACAGAGAAAACTCAAGTCATTTGCTCCTCCATTTCCAAGCTGGTTTTCGGCAATGGAAAACAACCTCACTCTATTTAGCTTCTCTAAAGAAGGAACTTTTCCAGTTAGTTTATTCTCGGCCAAATTTAGTATATGTAAATTCGAGGCACTAGATATTGAAATAGGGATAGATCCAATAAACTGGTTGTTACTGATGGTAAATGTTTCTAAATTTGGTAGAGTGATACCTATGTCCGATGGAAGATGCCCTTGGATTTGGTTAACTGCTACATCAATCTTTGTTATTGAAGAGATATTGAAGAATAAGGGAGGAATTGTACCAGACAACCTATTTGAACCCACAGCAAAGATTTTAAGTTTGGTCAATTGGCCAAAAGAATCAGGGATACTCCCACCCAGGTTATTATATGCTGCACAAAAACCTTCTAGAGATGATAGGTTTCCAAAAGAAGGTGGGATAATCCCCGTCAAAACATTTTTATGAATAGCAAAGATTCGGAGCTTTGACAAGGTGCCAAGCTCTGTGGGGATTTCTCCAACCAGATTATTAGTAGCCGCATTAAACACTCTGAGTTTGGCACAACTGGATAAATTGCTAGGAATTGTTCCACCTATTGTGTTATTGTTCAATAGCAAGACTTCTAGTCTGTGCAAACGACCAATTTCTGGAGGAATTTCATTATAAAAGCTATTGTTTTCAAGGTTTAGCTTCCACAAAAAACTTAAATTTCCAACATTTGGGGATATAGAGCCTACCAGTTTTTGAGATTGCAGGTTCAACACAGTGACCCTTCGATGTTGACGACCACAGGAAACACCTTTCCATTGGCAAAAGTGGATGCTATCATTCCAAGAGCTCATGACCCCCAGAGGATCTTTACTAATCTTGGCCTTGAAGTCGAGCAATGCCAACCGGTCTGTCTCATTATTCTTACCAAGCACAGAGGTGAAAAAAAAGCCAAAGCAGCAGAGAAGGATGAACGTGTGCATGGAAAAAGATGATGATGGTGGAGCTGAAATCAGGTGTGAACTAGGCCCCATGAAATGTGGTTGAAAAGGCTTTTGTTTAACTAAGACATCAGTTTATCAAATTTTGAGATGGATGTGTGTGTATATGGTTGTTTCGCTGCTTTTGCAGCTGAAAAAGAAGCAAATTTATAGCAAGGGAAAGAAGACAAGTAGTCCAAGAAATAGTAATGTTCGGACCCACTTCTAAATTGAATAAAAGAACCAAACAAATAACCGTGTGGGACAATATTAGAGACCGTAAGGAACCGCGTGGACAATAATAAATAATTAGGTATATCAAACTGTGGTTCTAGAAATGTATGTTAGAGAAAATTCTATTCTTTAAAACAATATCATTGTAATTATTTTAGAACAAAATTTAACTACAAAATTAGTTGTAATATAAAATGACAACTTTACTTAATAAAATAAAGTGATGACATGTTAGAGTTTTGACCACCCTATCAAAGTGACTAAAAGCAATAACTTTAAATTTCAATGTCTAAAATCATTCATGGTCTAAAATTTAGGAAGCAAATGATGCATTTAAAAGGTAATTTTTTTAGGTAACACAGTTCAAATCAATAAAAGTCCTACTTATGAGTGGAGCCAATACACAGGATTCTGTCATTCATGCATGGGGCCATGTTTTATGCCCAAATTACACTCACAACTTTCTGGTCTGAGTCGACCAATCCTGACTTCCATGCATCGTAAGATTGGTTCATGCATGGGGCCATTAAGAGAAAAAAAGAGAGAACCACAAAGACCATGGACCATGTCAATGTTTCACCCAAGTATTTAAACACGGAAAACTTCAACCAATTCTGATTCAATTAGATGGACTTTAAGAATAATTAGTTGTTTTGAGAATAAACACAGATAAATAAAGAGGGAGAAAGAGATTTCTGATAAACTTTATATACATGCAATTTATAATTTTACCATACAATAATGAGTAGGTTATAGAATTTAGAAGCTTTTGAAATTTACAGCTGCTATTTGAAGGTTACATTATTTGAATTAATTGGATTCATCCAAACGCAAAATACTTTTATTATGTCATCTTTGATCGCATAAGATTTTTAACATCTAAAATTCCTTTATCAATTTGATTACTAAAAACGTGAAACAACTTCAAAGCATTGTATCACTGTTATTTGTCAAATACTATAAAATAATAATGATCAATTAAAGCTCTCTGTCACAAAAATTCTATGAGTGCATTTGGTTGGAGTAAAAGGTGGGTGGATGGAAAATAAACAAGAGAAAAGTATAGAGAAAATGGTTGGAGTTACTGTTTGGTTGAGGAGGAAAAATGGAAGAGATTTTGGTGAAGCCTAGGAGGTTTCTCTCTTAATTCACCTAAACATAATCTCCCCAAATTGGGGAGAAAATAGGAGAAAAAAGGGGAACAAAATCTTTGGACAAAAATGCCCTTCTAACTATGCTTAAATGGTTCTTTTTGTTCTTTTCATTTTCTTCATTTTCCTATTTCCGTTTTATGTGTTTCGTCTATTTGTTCTTCTTCTACTACTTTTCGTTGTTCCCTTCTTCTTCTTTCATTTCTTTTTTCTTTTTCCTTCATCTTTCTTGTGCGCGTGTGTTCATATCTTTTTCTTTTTCTTTTTTTGGACTACTTATCATTCCTTATTTTTCATTCTTTTTTTTTTCTTATATATCTTGGGTTATTGTGTGCATCTCTTTTTTTTTTTTTTTTTTTTTTTTTAATGAAGTTCTCATTTACGTGCAATTTTTTAATAAAAATATAATGTATGTGTTTTTTTTTTTTTTTTTTTTTTTATCTAATAAAGGTATATGAATAAATTTATATAAACTCTATTTTCTATTCTTCCTTTTTTTTTTTTTTTTTCTCAATCAAACAAAATTTTTTTTCATCCCTCTAATTTTCCACACCCAACAAAACACAAAGGAGAAAAAAGAGGAACAAAATCTTTGGACAAAAATGCCCTTCTAACTATGCTTAAATGGTTCTTTTTGTTCTTCTCATTTTCTTCATTTTCCCATTTCTGTTTTATGTTTTCGTCTATTTGTTCTTCTTCTACTACTTTTCGTTGTTCCCTTCTTCTTCTTTCATTTCTTTTTTCTTTTTTCTTCATCTTTCTTGTGCGCGTGTGTTCATATCTTTTGTTTATCTTTTTTTTTTTTTTTTTTTTTTTTGGGGGGGGGACTACTTGTCATTCCTTTTTTTTTTCTTATATATTTTGGGTTATTGTGTGCGTCTCTTTTTTTTTTTTTTTTTTTTTTAATGAAGTTCTCATTTATGCGCAATTTTTTAATAAAAATATAATGTATGTTTTTTTTTTTTAATCTAATAGAGGTATATGAGTAAATTTATATAAACTCTATTTTCTATTCTTCCTTTTTTTATTCTTTAATCAAACAAAAAAGTTTTTCATCCCTCTAATTTTCCACTCCCAACAAAACACAAAGGAGAAAAAGAGGAACAAAATCTTTGGACAAAAATGCCCTTCTAACTATGCTTAAATGGTTCTTTTTGTTCTTTTCATTTTCTTCATTTTCCTATTTCTGTTTTATGTTTTCGTCTATTTGTTCTTCTTCTACTACTTTTCGTTGTTCTCTTCTTCTTCTTTCATTTCATTTTTCTTTTTCCTTCATCTTTCTTGTGCGCGTGTGTTCATATCTTTTGTTTGTCTTTTTTTTTTTTTTTTTTTTTGGGACTACTTATCATTCCTTATTTTTCATTCTTTTTTTTTTCTTATATATTTTGGATTATTGTGTGCATCTCTTTTTTTTATTTTTATTGAAGTTCTCATTTATGCACAATTTTGTAATAAAAATATAATATATGTGTTTTTTTTTTAATCTAATAGAGGTTGTAAGGACTAGATTTTGTTCTTAGCTCAAATGATGTATGGACTCAGGCCCAAAAAGCCCAAAACAATAAATTTGTAGAGAGTGGGTTGGAAAACTGGGCTAAAATGAGTTGGATGACAAATAAAGTGGGTTCAAATGATAAGAATAGAAATATAGATTGATTTAAACTAAAGGAAATCGTCCTCGGCACAGTCCGAGGAGATCAATTCTTATGTATTTCTCTTAAGTTTGATTACAAGTTAGTTTCCTAATTGCTACAATGTTTCTCTCTTCATCTCTCCATCTCTCTCTCTCCCATTGCCCTCTTCTTTCTTTATACTATCTTTCCCTTTCATCTCTACCCTTCACGTGCAGACCAGATGGTTGGTCTTGATACTTGTTCCATCTGCACCTTCCTGAAGTCTTTAGTTGTAAGGCTGAAAAACCATTGTTTAGGTATCACTTCCTCATTAATGTGGCCAGAGAGTTAGCTGCAAAACATTTAATGCGGTGGTAACAGCTTTCTCTTGAGATATTTCATGGTCTGCTTTTGTCTTGTTCCTTCTAGATACTTATTCGCATCAATGGAATCGTCTAGGACGTTGCTCTTGGTGTCAGGCCATACATTCTGACCTCGACTTTACTTAGCCGAGGAAGTATTTATCCTAGGACCGTCTCCTTAGTTGATCGTGGTCAGACTTCAACTATTCACTTACCAATATGGACTCTTATAAAGATATTTACCCATCCTCAGACGACTTAATGTCCTCGGATTGGGCCCCTGGCCTAATATACTTTACAGATACCTTCCTCTGGGCCTACCACCCCTACAAAAGTACATGAGTAAATTAATATAAACTCTATTTTCTATTTTTCCTTTTTTTTCTCAATCAAATAAATTTTTTTTTCATCCCTCTAATTTTCCACCCCCAACAAAACACAAATGAGAAAAACTAAAATATTTTCGAACCTCATACTTTTTCATCCTCCAACCAAATGGACCCTAAAAGACTTTGTGTAAGTTTGTGGGTTTTTTTTTTTTTTTTTCCAAGACTTGAATATATAATCTGGGCTTGGGATATTGGTTGTCCATTAGCCCATGTTGTCCATCTAGCAAAGCCCATATAACGATAGTGATACTAGAGTTTTAAACTGGGTTTATAATACATTACATAATCAAAATATAACTACAAAAATGCCTAACATTTGTAGTTGCAGACTGGAGTTATGAACAACAGACACTAAACACACACGACCAATGTCGGATAAATATTCCTTTTTTTGTTTTTAGTAAATAGTAATACTTATTAGAACACACATGAAAATAGTTATACTAATGTACTCTAGTTATGTAATGTATTATAAACCCAGTTCAAAAGTTTTTATATTTGAAATTTTATCTTTAGACAAAAATAAATAAATAAAAGAGATAAAAAAATCATATTATATAAAAACTTTCTATACATTACTCAGGTTACTGACTAGTTATATATAGTACAGTGTGCACCTAGAATTATCATTAACCCACCAAATATGAATTTTTATTAAACGAAAACATACATAAAATGAGATTGTCATTTTTAAGAGATTCTTTTTTATTTACTAGTAGAGGGTGAAGGGATTAGAAATTTGAAACCCTACATGTACATAACGAAATAAGTCCCTCAACATTAATAAGTTGATTTACAAAACTCTGGACACAGTAGACCCCTTAACATTATTATAATAATCAATGACCTAAGTTGTGAGTCTTTACTCAAAGCTATTGCTTAAAAAAGTCTTTACTCAAATCAATGACTATAATGTTCTTTTACCAAAGTTAATGCTCCATAATACTAATATTTACCAATTTTCCAAAACCTCCACTACTAGATTCCCCTATCTGAGCCCAAGCTTCAATTATTCTAACGTTGAAGGTTGACACACTTCAGCCCTTTCAAATTACCGCACTGGCAATTGTTCACTGGTACAGGTACACCATTTTCAAATTACTCAAGATAGTTTGACGTTGCCTCATACGCCAACTTAAAAGTTTATAGGATTTTCATGATATTTCATGAGTAATGAGTGGAATAATCTATCCAAAATTAACATGATTTCCATTCATTATATGATTTTTATTTCTATAATGAGTATCTAACTGAATTTTACCCCCAAATAATACTTGCAATTTTGTAGAGGGTCTGAACATCACTCAAATTCCTGCACTAATTTTACCTCTCTTGATGCAGGATGCAAAAACGTCAAGAAGTAGAACACGTCTACTTCTAAAAAAACAGAAACAAAACACGTTTGTTTTTTAAAATAACCTCAAATCTAAAGGGATCTTTGAACCCACAAAGGTTTTTGAATCCATAAGGAGAAAAGGTTTGGAATCCTCTAAAAATTAGAAAGACAAAAGTTTGAATTTTACTGATTGAATAATTGTTAAAAAAATGTTTACACACTTAGGGGTCTATTTAAGGGTTTCGTAAAACTTCACAGACTAGAAAATATATTCTAAAATAACTCCTAATTAATACTTAACTATAACAAGAACCAAATTTGATCTAAAAAACATTAAAGACACCTAAAAACAAGGAAAGAAATGCCATAAACCTAAAATAACGAAAATTGCATAAAAATACAAAATATAACAAATTACAGAAATTAATTTGAAGATTCTATCCTACATCAAACCCCTCCACTTAAAACAAACTCATCCTCGAGTTAAGGGTTGAAATCTTAAATCTCGAATTAACAGAAACAAAACACGTTTGTTTTTTAAAATAACCTTGAATCTACAAGGGATCTTTGAACCCACAAGGGTTTTTGAATCCATAAGGAGAAAAGGTTTGGAATCCTCTAGAAATTAGAAAGACAAAAGTTTGAATTTTACTGATTGAATAATTGTTAAAAAAATGTTTACACACTTAGGGGTCTATTTAAGGGTTTCGTAAAACTTCACAGACTAGAAAATATATTCTAAAATAACTCCTAATTAATACTTAATTATAACAAGAACCAAATTTGATCTAAAAAATATTAAAGACACCTAAAAATAAGGAAAGAAATGCCATAAACCTAAAATAACGAAAATTGCATAAAAATACAAAATATAACAAATTATAGAAATTAATTTGAAGATTCTATCCTACATCAAACCCCTCCACTTAAAACAAACTTGTCCTTGAGTTAAGGGTTGAAATCTTAAATCTTTCATGCCCAAAGAACAAATAGTTTGAATGTTTGAGGCCCTTGATCTTCTTTCCATATTTGCAACTCATCAATGGAATAAACAAATCAACTTGAATTTTTGTTTCCTTGGTTTTTATGTAATTGAAGAGATTTACCAAATAAGAACTAACAATCGAATTAACTCTGTCAACCCCAATAAAATCAATAAACTTTGGTGTATTGCTTACCACCAAAATAAAAGGATCTTGAAATTGACAATCATATGATTTCATTTCATTGAGATCCTTGAAATTTTCCTTTTCAATTTCTTCTTCAATGGTCTCTACGGCATGATGTATAATAATCCAGTTCTCAAATCCCCTTCTTTCATATTATTCACAAACACAAAATTCCCTTTCTTCATAAAAAATTTAAAAGTTTAGTGGAGGAAAGCTTAGCAAGGGTCATTGAAATTAATTTTGGTAGCAAAGATTTCAAGCATATCTAGATTACCCTCTGCAACAGTGGGAATAGTGATAATATCTTCCATCCGTGTCACTTTGAATGATCGTTCAAAGAAAATATTGGGACATCTATTACGTTAGCTGAATGAGTAATAGACCGAGGAATATTGTTCAGTGAATAAAAAACAAGGAAAAAAGATGTGGGGGTTGGAAATTCAAATGATTAAGATTCTTCATAGTGAGATCTCTCATGGTACACCTGTGATAGCGAGAAACCGAAGCCAGACTTATAGCATGAAAAAGAAGACCTGTCCTTGTTACACCAACTCCGCTACAGATTAGAATCATTAGATGACACACCTGTAAGGAAGAAGCTAGAGAACTTATGGGCATGACAAAGAAGACCTCTTGTTACAGCAACTCTTGATTACATGACACACCTGTCATAGTGAGATCTCTCATGGTACACCTGTGATAGCGAGAAACCGAAGCCAGACTTATAGCATGAAAAAGAAGACCTGTCCTTGTTACACCAACTCCGCTACAGATTAGAATCATTAGATGACACACCTGTAAGGAAGAAGCTAGAGAACTTATGGGCATGACAAAGAAGAACTCTTGTTACAACAACTCTTGATTACATGACACACCTGTAAGAGCATTAGCATCAGGAAATGCTAATCTATTCTATTTTACCATCTCAAAAAAATTATTTTATCAATTATACCATACCATTTTATAATACTTCCAGCATCCCAAACTTTTATTTTCCTATTCTACTCATTAAAATAATATATCTACACAATAAAGTAATATTTCCTCCAATTACCATCATTAGTATTTCCCCCAATCATAATAAAATATTAGTTTTTTTTTTTAGAATGGTACTACAATGCAATTCTAAAGATAGAATTGCACTGTAGCACTATTACAAAAAAATTTGCAATACTTAGCAATAATATTTTCTGATGCAATACATTTTGGGACTTGAAATGCCAAATATCCCTTACATTTGGCATTAGCATTTTCCAATGCTAATGCTCTAAGGAAGGTAAAAATATCTGTATCGGATATATGTCTCCTCAGCCGGTGGGCCCCAGTGTACCTTCTCGTAATGAAGAAGCTAGAGAACTTGCTTCTCAAAAAAAAAAAAAAAAAGCTAGAGAACTTATGGCATGACAAAGAAGACCTGCTGTTACACCAACTCTGGATTTTTAGAAAGTTATAAATCGTGTAGGTGACAATTTGACCAAACTGGGTATTCTGGAACAGTTTGCCGCAGAAATGGGAAAACGTTTCAATAATAATAATAATAATAATAATAAATAAAAATAAAAATAAAATAAAATAAAATAAACTGGCTATAAATTTGCACCTTTGCTTTTATACTAACTTGGCTTTATTCTGAAAAAAGAAAAAACAGAACATAGTAATAAGTGATAACCATTGTAATTTGTAACAAATAAGACCGCCGACTCGACACAATTTCAAATTCAAGGTGATAACCTTTAAGTGAAACATTTTTCATATATAAACTTCAATGAGATGATAGTTATTTAATTTTAACTTTCTATTTTATAAATTCATATAAAATTTAAAAACCAAAACAATATTTTAATCAAAAAAATTATAATAAGAAAGTTAAATACTTATTATTTAATTCTTATTCGCCAAAAAAATGTCTTATTTTAAATTTTAAAGGAATTAAAAAAATATTACCATCATAACACTCGTGAAATTTTTTTTATTTCTAGTACTCCTATAAAAATATTTTTAAAAAAACAAATAGACTTTTATAGACTCGCCAATCATCACACTAAAGAACATAAATATCAAAACCGGCGTCACTAACTCTACAACTTGTTGTCAATCCCATCATGGGACTTTTACAAAAGCTAAGGCAGAGTTTTCTACTTCCGCCTACAATTTGAGACTTTGAGGTTCAAGATGCCTCTTACGTTAATATCGATCTTATTCTTGCAATTATGGATTACTGGGTCTGAACATCACCCAAGTTCTTGCACTAATTTCATCCTATCCCGTGCTATATATTTGCTTCTTCTTTAGCTGCTATACAGCCAAATTAGCCCTCTCAAGACAACATAGAGTTGTAACATCCCAAAAAACACATTACATGGGGATTTCTTCAAGCCTGAGTTCAGCTCCACCATCCTCATCTTTTTGCATGCATGCTGTTATTCTTCTCGGATGGTATGGCTTGTTACTCAACTCGGTAGTCAGTGGGAATAATGAGACAGACCGGTTGGCATTGCTTGAGTTCAAAGCCAAGATAATCCATGATCCTCTCAGGGTTATGAGCTCTTGGAATGACAGCATCCACTTTTGTCAATGGCAAGGGGTTACATGTGGCCGCCAACACCAAAGGGTCACCATATTGAACTTGCAATCTTTAGAACTGGTAGGCTCTATATCTCCTCCATATGTTGGGAATTTAAGTTTTTTGAGGAATCTAAGCCTACAAAACAATAAACCTCATAATGAAATCCCTCCAGAAATTGGTCATTTGACCAGATTGCTAATCTTAGAACTGTACAATAACACAATACAAGGGGAAATTCCAAGCAATTTATCTGGTTGCAACAACCTTGTCGCCCTTCGTGTTGGTTATAACCAATTGGTAGGAGAAATTCCTACTACGCTTACCTCCTTGACAAAGCTCCAATTCTTTTCTATTCATATGAATAATCTTACAGGAATTGTCTCACCTTTTTTTGGGAACTTATCATTTTTAAAAGGATTTTCTGCAACTTATAATAATTTGGGTGGGAGTATCCCTAATTCTTTTGGTCAATTGATGAAACTTTCATTTTTTAGTGTGCAGAATAATAGGTTTTTTGGAACCATTCCTCGCTCAATGTACAATCTCTCTTCTTTATTGACTTTTTATGTATCTGGAAATCAAATCCAGGGGTCTCTTCCATTCGACATTGGTATCACTCTACCAAATATCGAAGTATTTATCTTTGCTGACAACCAATTCACTGGATCTATCCCTGTTTCAATATCTAATGCCACAAATCTAGATACATTTGAAATGGGAATAAATAAACTAAGTGGAAAAGTTCCTTCTTTGGAGAAGCTAAATAGATTGACATTTTTAAGCCTTTTCCTCAACCATCTTGGAAGTGGGGAAACAGATGACTTGAGTTTTCTCTGTTCTTTGACAAATACTACTTATCTCACCTTTTTGGATATAAATAGCAACAACTTTGGGGGAAAGTTGCCTAGATGCATTGGCAACTTCTCAACTACTCTTTTTGCTTTTTATCTAGATAATAATAAAATATCGAAAAACATTCCTGCTGAGATAGGAAATCTGATCAACTTGGAGGATTTGCGGGCTTGGAACAATAAATTATCAAGTAATATTCCTTTTGAAATTGGAATTCTTCATAAGTTACAATATTTAGATTTATCCCAAAACAAATTTTCTGGAAACATTCCATCCTCCCTTGGAAATTTAACAGCTTTGACAATTTTGAAATTAGGAAATAATAACCTTCAAGGCAGCATCCCTCTAAGTCTAGGTTAGTGCCGAAATTTGCTAAGATTGTATCTTAATAATAACTATCTTAGTGGTACCATAGCCTCAGAAGTTATTGCTCTCTCATTCTCCCTAATTACTTTAGACTTGAAAGCCAACCAATTGACAGGTGTCCTTCCCTTAGAAGTAGGAAATTTAAAAAATTTAGAACAATTAGACATTTCTGAAAACATGATGTTTGGTACAATCCCAACAACTCTTGGAAGTTGTGTGAAGCTAGAATTTCTAGCCATGAGAAGAAACTTCTTCCAAGGAGTCATTCCTTCATCTTTGGAATCATTGAAAGGTATTGGAGTTCTAGATCTATCGAACAATAATTTGTCTGGTAGTATTCCAAAATTTTTGGAGTTTTGGGATTTGCAAATATTGAATCTCTCTTACAACAAATTTGAGGGTGAGGTACCAACAGAGGGAGTTTTCAAAAACGTGAGTGCAACTTTGCTTAAGGCAAATGATAAACTCTGTGGAGGCATACCTGAGTTTCAACTTCCTAAATGCAAATACTTAAATTCCAAGAAGAGGAAGATGGCCCAGACCTTGAAGATAATAATCTCTACAGCTTCTGGGCTTTTTGGAGTAACTTTGATTTTGTTGCTTCTATTTCTTTATTCTTTACTAAAGAAAAGGAATGGAAGTACCTCAAGTGATTCAAATTTGAATGTATCTTACCAAAGTCTCCTAAATGCAACCAATGGATTCTCTTCTACTAATTTAATTGGTGTGGGTAGCTTTGGGTCCGTTTATAAAGGAATTCTTGATCAAGGTAGACATACGGTTGCCATCAAGGTGCTCAACCTTTTGCGTCATGGAGCTTCCAAAAGTTTTGTGGCCGAGTGTGAAATTCTAAGAAACATCAGACATCGAAATCTTGTAAAGGTGCTCACAATATGTTCCAGTATTGATTATCAAGGTCGTGATTTTAAAGCTTTGGTATATGAGTTCTTGGGAAATGGCAACCTAGATGAGTGGTTACATCCAACTCCAAGAACAAATGAGGCTGTTGAGGAACCAAGGAAGTTGAGTCTTCTCCGAAGACTGCATATCGCCATTGATGTTGCTAGTGCATTGGATTATCTTCATCATCATTGCCAGATGCCAATTGTTCATTGTGACCTCAAGCCAAGCAATATTCTTCTCGATGATGAAATGGTTGGACATGTAGGCGACTTTGGCTTGGCAAAATTCCTTCATGATGCTACCCAGGATTGTTCTACTAATCAATCAAGTTCCATTGGGGTTAGAGGAACAATTGGTTATACTCCTCCAGGTATATATTAAATTCTTAAGTTTTTTTCCCTTCTCTCCCACGGTTCCTTACTATAGTTTCAAGCATGAAAAGAAAGTTTTAGTAAGGTTGTATTATATCTAGAAAACAGAATATGGTATAATCTTTAAAAGTTGTTAGATTTTTTTCTTTCCCCACTTTTAATTGTATGACAACATGCCTATATTATAATTTTTTTTTTCTTTTTTTTTTTTTTTGCAATTGCAGAGTATGGTATGGGAAACGAAGTTTCAATATATGGTGATGTCTATAGTTATGGCATATTATTGTTAGAGACGTTCACAAGAAAAAGGCTAACTGATAGTATTTACCAAGATAACTTAAACCTTCATGACTTTGTTAAAGCAGCTTTGCCCGAACATATCATTGACATTGTAGATCCTTTTCTTCTTTGGGAAAGACAAAAGGAAGAGACAAGGAATGACTCTCAAAATGAGGATCCAAATGGAAGTTTCAACATTCAAGAATGCTTGATTTCGATACTTGAAATTGGAGTTGCTTGTTCCACACAATATCCAAGAGAAAGAATGAATATCAATGTTGTTGTAGTTGAGCTGCATAAAATTCGACAAAACATTCTTTAAACTAGCATACCCAACGCAACGACTTCAAGCTACAGGTAAATTTTGTTTTCTCATTGGGAAATAGAATTTGGTAATGTCTCCACCTAGACCACATGATCTAACTTAATGAGGCAACTCCAAATGTTTATGGGAAGATGGGAATAAGGAATCATATAGTGATTAGAAGGCCACATTCTTTCATATTAGTGCTTTTTTTTTCCTAGCAAAACTGAGAAGAATGAAGCCACTTAAAAATTGATATGGTCATTCAGCTATACATACTACATAGGATTAGGAATGAGCCCAATTAATACCTAAATGTAAAATGTGTCTTTTGTCCTTTAAATATATAGCTTGTTTAAAAAAAATTTCAAGAACAAAAAATCCAAAGCGGCCTAAAATGCTTTGTCATTTGGGTGATTTCCACTATCGGAACGAGGGAGATCACAAAGTTAACTAATTTGTTGGACAATCA